>NC_092247.1:10749560-10896085 GCF_036320965.1 Panulirus ornatus | reverse complement strand
ACAGCGAGACCTAAGTTTCTACATCGGCAAGTACATACATCATGTCACTTGGCCGTGCGTGTGCGAATCGTATTATTAGTGCTCGAACCCAATGCCACCGACGAAGTTGCAGGAGCCTTTTTCAAAGCCATTAGAACCAGTCTAATGACATCATTGTTGTCTCTTTTTGAAGACCTTCTCCGTATGGAACCGTCACGGCATATTTGCTATGCTACAAGGGAGACGACGCCTGACTGCTGAAGTAATAAGTCTTGTAAGGCTTTTTTTTGGTGGAGGCAGACCTACGAATCGCACGGTCAAGCGAAATGACATGTATGCAGTTGCCGAGGCAGAAGTCCCCTCTTAACGTCTCTTCATCATTATCATAAAAATTGGCTGGTGCGGGTGTCATCACAACATCCCGCCAATTGTTAAAACAAGGAGAAAATCCCATCTTGGGGAATTTTCAGGATATGTTCTGCATTGAAGGCGACGGGGAACACGACGCCTGACCGTGAAAGTAATACGAAATCTTGTAAGGCTTTTACTGGTGTGAGTGCCGCCTGCCTTCCCCGTCGCCTTCAATGCAGCACCTTTCTTGGTTTCATGGGAATCGCTCTCTAATAGTTTCTAGGACATTCTAAAGGAGCAAATGTATCGGAGGAGCGATTGATGGTCCATAGGTAATGTATAGCGCCTGGCACTATCCTACTTGCCTAGTACTCAACGCGAAGAAGAAGTGGTCGACGTTGAGAAAAGTTCCGCCAAATACAAACCCAGCTAGGTAGCTTGGTCTTTTCGAAGACATTGTTAGTTTCTGTGATGACGGTACGGAGAGACCTAAGTTTCTACTTCTGCGCCTCGGCAAGTACATGCATCATGTCGCTTGGCCGTGTGCGTGCGAATCGTACTATTAGTGTTCGGCCCAAATGCCGCCGAAGAAGCAGCAGGAGCCTTCTTCAATGCCATTAGATCTAGTCTAATGACATCATTGTTGTCTCTTTTTGAAGACCTTCTCTGTATGGAACCGTCATGGAACATTTGGTGTGGCACTGGGTAGACGACGCCTGACTGCCGAAGTAATAAGAAGTCTTGTAAGGCTTTTCCTGGTGTGAGTGCGGCCTGCCTTCCTCCGTCGCCTTCAATGCAACGCCTTTCTTGGTTTCTTGGTAATCGCTCTCTAATACTTCCCAGGACGTTCTAAAGGGACAAATGTATCGGAGGAGCGATCGATGGTCCATAGGTAATGTGTAGCGCCTGGACCTACGCTACTTGCCTAGTACTCAACGCCAAGAAGTGGTCGACGTTCGAGAAAAGTTATGCCACATGCACATATATCTAGGTAGCTTGGTCTTTTCGAAGACATTATTGTTTTGTGAGATAACTGTACGGGGAGACCTAAGTTTCTACCTCGGCAAGTACATACATCATGTCGCTTGGCCGTGCGTGTGCGAATCGTAGTATTAGTGCTCGAACCCAATGCCACCGACGAAGTTGCAGGAGCCTTCTTCAATGCCATAAGACCCAGTCTAATGACATCATTGTTGTCTCATTTTGAAGACCTTCTCCGTATGGAACAGTCACGGCACATTTGCTATGCTACGAGGGAGACGACGCCTGACTGCTGAAGTAATAAGTCTTGTAAGGCTTTTTCCTGGTGGAGGCAGACCTACGAATCGCACGCGCACGGTCAATCGAAATGACATGATGTATGCACTTGCTGAGGCGTAAGTCCCCTCTTAAAGTCTCATCATCATTATCATAAAAATTGGCTGGGGCGGGTGTCATCACAACATCCGCCAATTGTTAAAACGAGAAAATCCCATCTTGGGGAATTTTCAGGAAATGTTCTGCATTGAAGGCGACGGGGGACACGACGCCTGACCGCGAAAGTAATACGAAATCTTGTAATGCTTTTACTGGTGCGAGTGCCGCCTTCCTTCCCCGTCGCCTTCAATGCAGCACCTTTCTTGGTTTCATGATAATCGCTCTCTAATAGTTCCCAGGACGTTCTAAAGGGACAAATGTATCGGAGGAGCGATCGATGGTCCACATGCCATGTGTAGCGCCTGGCGCTACGCTACTTGCCTAGTACTCAACGCCGAGAAGAAGTGCTGAACGTCGAGAAAAGTTCCGCCAAATGCAAACCTAGCCAGGTAGCTTGGTCATTTTGAAGGCATTATTGGTTTGCGAGATGACGATACGGGGAAACCTAAGTTTCTACCTCTGCGCCTCGGCAAGTACATGCATCATGTCGTTTGGCCGTGCGCGTGCAAATCCTAGTATTAGTGTTCGACCCCAATGCCGCCGAAGAAGCAGCAGGAGCCTTCTTCACTGCCATAACACCCAGTCTAATGACATCATTGTTGTGTCCTTTTGAAGACCTTCTCCGTACGGAAACGTCACGGCACATTAGCTGTGGCACGGGGTACACGACGCCTGACTGCCGAAGTAATAAGTCTTGTAAGGCTTTTCCTGGTGTGAGTGCGGCCTGTCTTCCTCCGTCGCCTTCAATGCAGCGCCTTTCTTGGTTTCATGGTAATCGCTCTCTAATAGTTTCCAGGACGTTCTAAAGTGGCAACTGTATCGGTGGAGCGATTGATGGTCCATAGGTAATGTATAGCGCCTGGCACTATCCTACTTGCCTAGCACTCAGCGCCAAGAAGTGGTCGACGTTGAGAAAAGTTCCGCCAAATACAAACCTAGCTAGGTAGCTTGGTCTTTTCGAAGACATTGTTGGTTTCTGAGATGACGGTACGGAGAGACCTAAGTTTCTACTTCTGCGCCTCGGCAAGTACATGCATCATGTCGCTTGGCCGTGCGCGTGCGAATCGTAGTGTTAGTGTTCGACCCAAATGCCGCCGAAGAAGCAGCAGGAGCCTTCTTCAATGCCATTAGATCCAGTCTAATGACATCATTGTTGTCTCTTTTTGAAGATCTTCTCCGTATGGAACCGTCATGGAACATTTGCTGTGGCACGGGGTACACGACGCGTGACTGACGAAGTAATAAGAAGTCTTGCAAGGCTTTTCCTAGTGTGAGTGCGGCCTGCCTTCCTTCGTCGCCTTCAATGCAACGCCTTTCTTGGTTTCATGCCAATCGCTCTCTAATAGTTCCCAGGACGTTCTAAAGGGGCAAATGTATCGAAGGAGCGATCGATGGTCCTTGGGTAATGTGTAGCGCCTGGCCCTAGGCTACTTGCCTAGTACTCAACGCCAAGAAGAAGTGGTCGACGTCGAGAAAAGTTATGCCAAATGTACACATATCTAGGTAGCTTGGTCTTTTCGAAGACATTATTGTTTTGTGAGAACTCTACAGCGAGACCTAAGTTTCTACATCGGCAAGTACATACATCATGTCACTTGTCCGTGCGTGTGCGAATCGTATTATTAGTGCTCGAACCCAATGCCACCGACGAAGTTGCAGGAACCTTTTTCAAAGCCATCAGAACCAGTCTAATGACATCATTGTTGTCTCTTTTTGAAGACCTTCTCCGTATGGAACCGTCACGGCATATTTGCTATGCTACAAGGGAGACGACGCCTGACTGCTGAAGTAATAAGTCTTGTAAGGCTTTTTTTTGGTGGAGGCAGACCTACGAATCGCACGCCCACGGTCAAGCGAAATAACATGTATGCAGTTGCCGAGGCAGAAGTCCCCTCTTAACGTCTCTTTATCATTATCATACAATTTGGCTGGTGCGGGTGTCATCACAACATCCCGCCAATTGTTAAAACAAGGAGAAAATCCCATCTTGGGGAATTTTCAGGATATGTTCTGCATTGAAGGCGACGGGGAACACGACGCCTGACCGTGAAAGTAATACGAAATCTTGTAAGGCTTTTACTGGTGTGAGTGCCGCCTGCCTTCCCCGTCGCCTTCAATGCAGCACCTTTCTTGGTTTCATGGGAATCGCTCTCTAATAGTTTCTAGGACATTCTAAAGGAGCAAATGTATCGGAGGAGCGATTGATGGTCCATAGGTAATGTATAGCGCCTGGCACTATCCTACTTGCCTAGTACTCAAATCCGAGAAGTGGTCAACGTCGAGAAAAGTTCCGCCAAATGCAAACCTAGCTAGGTAGCTTGGTCATTTTGAAGGCATTTTTGGTTTGTGTGATGACGGTACGGGGAAACCTAGGTTTCTACCTCTGCGCCTGGGCAAGTACATGATGTCGCTTGGCCGTGCGCGTGCAAATCGTAGTATGTGTTCGACCCAAATGCCGCCGAAGAAACAGCAGGAGCCTTCTTCACTGCCATAAGACCCAGTCTAATGACATCATTGTTGTGTCCTTTTGAAGACCTTCTCCGTACGGAACCGTCACGGCACATTTGCTGTGGCACGGGGTACACGACGCCTGACTGCCGAAGTAAAAAGAAGTCTTGTAAGGCTTTTCCTGGTGTGAGTGCGGCCTTCCTTCCTCCGTTGCCTTCAATGCAGCGCCTTTCTTGGTTTCATGGGAATCGCTCTCTAATAGTTTCCAGGACGTTCTAAAGAGGTAAATTTATCGGTGGAGCGATTGATGGTCCATATGCAATGTGTAGCGCCTGGCACTACCCTACTTGCCTAGTACTAAGCGCCAAGAAGTGGTCGACGTTCGAGAAAAGTTATGCCACATGCACATATATCTAGGTAGCTTGGTCTTTTCGAAGACATTATTGTTTTGTGAGATAACTGTGCGGGGAGACCTAAGTTTCTACCTCGGCAAGTACATACATCATGTCGCTTGGCCGTGCGTGTGCGAATCGTAGTATTAGTGCTCGAACCCAATGCCACCGACGAAGTTGCAGGAGCCTTCTTCAATGCCATAAGACCCAGTCTAATGACATCATTGTTGTCTCATTTTGAAGACCTTGTCCGTATAGAACAGTCACGGCACATTTGCTATGCTACGAGGGAGACGACGCCTGACTGCTGAAGTAATAAGTCTTGTAAGGCTTTTTCCTGGTGGAGGCAGACCTACGAATCGCACGCGCACGGTCAATCGAAATGACATGATGTATGCACTTGCTGAGGCGTAAGTCCCCTCTTAAAGTCTCATCATCATTATCATAAAAATTGGCTGGGGCGGGTGTCATCACAACATCCCGCCAATTGTTAAAACGAGAAAATCCCATCTTGGGGAATTTTCAGGAAATGTTCTGCATTGAAGGCGACGGGGGACACGACGCCTGACCGCGAAAGTAATACGAAATCTTGTAATGCTTTTACTGGTGTGAGTGCCGCCTTCCTTCCCCGTCGCCTTCAATGCAGCACCTTTCTTGGTTTCATGATAATCGCTCTCTAATAGTTCCCAGGACGTTCTAAAGGGACAAATGTATCGGAGGAGCGATCGATGGTCCACATGCCATGTGTAGCGCCTGGCGCTACGCTACTTGCCTAGTACTCAACTCCGAGAAGAAGTGCTGAACGTCGAGAAAAGTTCCGCCAAATGCAAACCTAGCCAGGTAGCTTGGTCATTTTGAAGGCATTATTGGTTTGCGAGATGACGATACGGGGAAACCTAAGTTTCTACCTCTGCGCCTCGGCAAGTACATGCATCATGTCGTTTGGCCGTGCGCGTGCAAATCCTAGTATTGTGTTCGACCCCAATGCCGCCGAAGAAGCAGCAGGAGCCTTCTTCACTGCCATAACACCCAGTCTAATGACATCATTGTTGTGTCCTTTTGAAGACCTTCTCCGTACGGAAACGTCACGGCACATTAGCTGTGGCACGGGGTACACGACGCCTGACTGCCGAAGTAATAAGAAGTCTTGTAAGGCTTTTCCTGGTGTGAGTGCGGCCTGTCTTCCTCCGTCGCCTTCAATGCAGCGCCTTTCTTGGTTTCATGGTAATCGCTCTCTAATAGTTTCCAGGACGTTCTAAAGTGGCAACTGTATCGGTGGAGCGATTGATGGTCCATAGGTAATGTATAGCGCCTGGCACTATCCTACTTGCCTAGCACTCAGCGCCAAGAAGTGGTCGACGTTGAGGAAAGTTCCGCCAAATACAAACCTAGCTAGGTAGCTTGGTCTTTTCGAAGACATTGTTGGTTTCTGAGATGACGGTACGGAGAGACCTAAGTTTCTACTTCTGCGCCTCGGCAAGTACATGCATCATGTCGCTTGGCCGTGCGCGTGCGAATCGTAGTGTTAGTGTTCGACCCAAATGCCGCCGAAGAAGCAGCAGGAGCCTTCTTCAATGCCATTAGATCCAGTCTAATGACATCATTGTTGTCTCTTTTTGAAGACCTTCTCCGTATGGAACCGTCATGGAACATTTGCTGTGGCACGGGGTACACGACGCGTGACTGACGAAGTAATAAGAAGTCTTGTAAGGCTTTTCCTGGTGTGAGTGCGGCCTGCCTTCCTTCGTCGCCTTCAATGCAACGCCTTTCTTGGTTTCATGCCAATCGCTCTCTAATAGTTCCCAGGACGTTCTAAAGGGGCAAATGTATCGAAGGAGCGATCGATGGTCCTTAGGTAATGTGTAGCGCCTGGCCCTAGGCTACTTGCCTAGTACTCAACGCCAAGAAGAAGTGGTCGACGTCGAGAAAAGTTATGCCAAATGTACACATATCTAGGTAGCTTGGTCTTTTCGAAGACATTATTGTTTTGTGAGAACTGTACAGCGAGACCTAAGTTTCTACATCGGCAAGTACATACATCATGTCACTTGGCCGTGCGTGTGCGAATCGTATTATTAGTGCTCGAACCCAATGCCACCGACGAAGTTGCAGGAGCCTTTTTCAAAGCCATTAGAACCAGTCTAATGACATCATTGTTGTCTCTTTTTGAAGACCTTCTCCGTATGGAACCGTCACGGCATATTTGCTATGCTACAAGGGAGACGACGCCTGACTGCTGAAGTAATAAGTCTTTTAAGGCTTTGTTTTGGTGGAGGCAGACCTACGAATCGCACGGTCAAGCGAAATGACATGTATGCAGTTGCCGAGGCAGAAGTCCCCTCTTAACGTCTCTTCATCATTATCATAAAAATTGGCTGGTGCGGGTGTCATCACAACATCCCGCCAATTGTTAAAACAAGGAGAAAATCCCATCTTGGGGAATTTTCAAGATATGTTCTGCATTGAAGGCGACGGGGGACACGACGCCTGACCGTGAAAGTAATATGAAATCTTGTAAGGCTTTTACTGGTGTGAGTGCCGCCTGCCTTCCCCGTCGCCTTCAATGCAGCACCTTTCTTGGTTTCATGGGAATCGCTCTCTAATAGATTCTAGGACATTCTAAAGGAGCAAATGTATCGGAGGAGCGATTGATGGTCCATAGGTAATGTATAGCGCCTGGCACTATCCTACTTGCCTAGTACTCAACGCGAAGAAGAAGTGGTCGACGTTGAGAAAAGTTCCGCCAAATACAAACCCAGCTAGGTAGCTTGGTCTTTTCGAAGACATTGTTAGTTTCTGTGATGACGGTACGGAGAGACCTAAGTTTCTACTTCTGCGCCTCGGCAAGTACATGCATCATGTCGCTTGGCCGTGTGCGTGCGAATCGTACTATTAGTGTTCGGCCCAAATGCCGCCGAAGAAGCAGCAGGAGCCTTCTTCAATGCCATTAGATCCAGTCTAATGACATCATTGTTGTCTCTTTTTGAAGACCTTCTCCGTATGGAACCGTCACTGCATATTTGCTATGCTACGAGGGAGACGACGCCTGACTGCTGAAGTAATAAGTCTTGTAAGGCTTTTTCCTGGTGGAGGCAGACCTACGAATCGCACGCGCACGGTCAATCGAAATGACATGATGTATGCACTTGCTGAGGCGTAAGTCCCCTCTTAAAGTCTCATCATCATTATCATAAAAATTGGCTGGGGCGGGTGTCATCATAACATCCCGCCAATTGTTAAAACGAGAAAATCCCATCTTGGGGAATTTTCAGGAAATGTTCTGCATTGAAGGCGACGGGGGACACGACGCCTGACCGCGAAAGTAATACGAAATCTTGTAATGCTTTTACTGGTGCGAGTGCCGCCTTCCTTCCCCGTCGCCTTCAATGCAGCACCTTTCTTGGTTTCATGATAATCGCTCTCTAATAGTTCCCAGGACGTTCTAAAGGGACAAATGTATCGGAGGAGCGATCGATGGTCCACATGCCATGTGTAGCGCTGGCGCTACGCTACTTGCCTAGTACTCAACGCCGAGAAGAAGTGCTGAACGTCGAGAAAAGTTCCGCCAAATGCAAACCTAGACAGGTAGCTTGGTCATTTTGAAGGCATTATTGGTTTGCGAGATGACGATACGGGGAAACCTAAGTTTCTACCTCTGCGCCTCGGCAAGTACATGCATCATGTCGTTTGGCCGTGCGCGTGCAAATCCTAGTATTAGTGTTCGACCCCAATGCCGCCGAAGAAGCAGCAGGAGCCTTCTTCACTGCCATAACACCCAGTCTAATGACATCATTGTTGTGTCCTTTTGAAGACCTTCTCCGTACGGAAACGTCACGGCACATTAGCTGTGGCACGGGGTACACGACGCCTGACTGCCGAAGTAATAAGAAGTCTTGTAAGGCTTTTCCTGGTGTGAGTGCGGCCTGTCTTCCTCCGTCGCCTTCAATGCAGCGCCTTTCTTGGTTTCATGGTAATCGCTCTCTAATAGTTTCCAGGACGTTCTAAAGTGGCAACTGTATCGGTGGAGCGATTGATGGTCCATAGGTAATGTATAGCGCCTGGCACTATCCTACTTGCCTAGCACTCCGCGCCAAGAAGTGGTCGACGTTGAGGAAAGTTCCGCCAAATACAAACCTAGCTAGGTAGCTTGGTCTTTTCGAAGACATTGTTGGTTTCTGAGATGACGGTACGGAGAGACCTAAGTTTCTACTTCTGCGCCTCGGCAAGTACATGCATCATGTCGCTTGGCCGTGCGCGTGCGAATCGTAGTGTTAGTGTTCGACCCAAATGCCGCCGAAGAAGCAGCAGGAGCCTTCTTCAATGCCATTAGATCCAGTCTAATGACATCATTGTTGTCTCTTTTTGAAGACCTTCTCCGTATGGAACAGTCATGGAACATTTGCTGTGGCACGGGGTACACGACGCGTGACTGACGAAGTAATAAGTCTTGTAAGGCTTTTCCTGGTGTGAGTGCGGCCTGCCTTCCTTCGTCGCCTTCAATGCAACGCCTTTCTTGGTTTCATGCCAATCGCTCTCTAATAGTACCCAGGACGTTCTAAAGGGGCAAATGTATCGAAGGAGCGATCGATGGTCCTTAGGTAATGTGTAGCGCCTGGCCCTAGGCTACTTGCCTAGTACTCAACGCCAAGAAGAAGTGGTCGACGTCGAGAAAAGTTATGCCAAATGTACACATATCTAGGTAGCTTGGTCTTTTCGAAGACATTATTGTTTTGTGAGAACTGTACAGCGAGACCTAAGTTTCTACATCGGCAGGTACATACATCATGTCACTTGGCCGTGCGTGTGCGAATCTTATTATTAGTGCTCGAACCCAATGCCACCGACGAAGTTGCAGGAACCTTTTTCAAAGCCATTAGAACCAGTCTAATGACATCATTGTTGTCTCTTTTTGAAGACCTTCTCCGTATGGAACCGTCACGGCATATTTGCTATGCTACAAGGGAGACGACGCCTGACTGCTGAAGTAATAAGTCTTGTAAGGCTTTTTTTTGGTGGAGGCAGACCTACGAATCGCACGCCCACGGTCAAGCGAAATGACATGTATGCAGTTGCCGAGGCAGAAGTCCCCTCTTAACGTCTCATCATCATTATCATAAAAATTGGCTGGGGTGGGTGTCATCACAACATCCCGCCAATTGTTAAAACAAGGAGAAAATCCCATCCTGGGGAATTTTCAGGAAATGTTCTGCATTGAAGGCGACGGGGGACACGACGCCTGACCGCGAAAGTAATATGAAATCTTGTAAGGCTTTTACTGGTGTGAGTGCCGCCTGCCTTCCCCGTCGCCTTCAATGCAGCACCTTTCTTGGTTTCATGGTAATCGCTCTCTAATAGTTCCCAGGACGTTCTAAAGGGACAAATGTATCGGAGGAGCGATCGATGGTCCACATGCAATGTGTAGCGCCTGGCGCTACGCTACTTGCCTAGTACTCAAATCCGAGAAGTGGTGGTCAACGTCGAGAAAAGTTCCGCCAAATGCAAACCTACCTAGGTAGCTTGGTCATTTTGAAGGCATTATTGGTTTGCGAGATGACTGTACGGAGAAACCTAGGTTTCTACCTCTGCGCCTGGGCAAGTACATGCATCATGTCGTTTGGCCGTGCGCGTGCAAATCGTAGTATGTGTTCGACCCAAATGCCGCCGAAGAAACAGCAGGAGCCTTCTTCACTGCCATAAGACCCAGTCTAATGACATCATTGTTGTGTCCTTTTGAAGACCTTCTCCGTACGGAACCGTCACGGCACATTTGCTGTGGTACTGGGTACACGACGCCTGACTGCCGAAGTAACAAGAAGTCTTGTAAGGCTTTTCCTGGTGTGAGTGCGGCCTGCCTTCCTCCGTCGCCTTCAATGCAGCGCCTTTCTTGGTTTCATGGGAATCTCTCTCTAATAGTTCCCAGGACGTTCTAAAGGGACAAATGTATCTGAGGAGCGATCGATGGTCCATATGCAATGTGTAGCGCCTGGCGCTACGCAACTTGCCTAGTACTCAACGCCGAGAAGAAGTGGTCGACGTCGAAAAAAGTTCCGCCAAATACAAACCTAGCTAGGTAGCTTGGTCTTTTCGAAGACATTATTCTTTTGCGAGATAACTGTACGGGGAGACCTAAGTTTCTACCTCGGCAAGTACATACATCATGTCATTTGGCCGTGCGCGTGCGAATCGTATTATTAGTGTTCGACCCCAATGCCACCGACGAAGCTGCAGGAGCCTTCTTCAATGCCATTAGACCCAGTCTAATGACATCATTGTTGTCTCTTTTTGAAGACCTTCTCCATATGGAACAGTCACGGCACATTTGCTGTGGCATGAGGGAGACGTCGCCTGACCGCGGAAGTAATAAGAAGTCTTCTAAGGCTTTTCCTGATGCGAGTGCGGCCTGCTTTTCCCAGTCGCCTTCGCTGCAGCACATTTTTGGATGTCATAAGAGTCGTTCTTATTCTTCTTCGAAGGAGTCCCCAAAGAGGATATTGCTCTTTTTTCCCAATATCTACACACGGCTTCTGACTCCTTCGGCGCGCCAAGAGCAAATGCCTCTTTCTTGAGCGACGACCGCAACAAAAAGGAGCCTTCTGAGCGAGCAGGAAATTAGATGTTTGTTGTTCTCCAATGCTAGTATCACACTCCTTGGGCATTGCAATACTTGTCATGCGAGTGCAAAAGCAATATCAAGTTGAATTATGTTACTATAGAGGCATAGAAGTTGATGGACAGAAAGTGAATAAAGCATGGCTGATTTGTTTGAGGTGAGCTGAGGTCGGTCGGTCGGTCGTTTGCTTAAGAAGGTTTGTGAAAGTACGGGGGGACCCGAGTTTCTACCTGGGCGCCTCGGCAAGTATATACATCATGTCGCTTGGCCTTGCAGGTGCGAATCGTAGTATTAGTGAACTGCCCCAATGCAGCAGCAGCCTCCATCAATGCAACCTCCTCCTCAACGAGTCAAAAACGAAGGCAACAAAAAAGAATCCAATGGAATGCATACATTGGTGTGTATGTTCCATGCGATAATGTAGAGAAACAATTACCCGAAAGATGACCACACATAGGCGCGTGTCGTTGTTCGAGTTTTTCGCTTTCTCGGATAGCATGCGTCCCTGCTTCACTCGAAGCAGGCAGCCAAAATCCGATGGCATGCATACATTGGTGTGTATGTTCCATGGGATAATGCAGAGAAACCATTACCCGAAAGATACCACACAGGCGCGTGTCGTTGTTTGGGTTCTTCGCTTTCTGCTTCAGTCGAAGCAGGCAGTCAGTCAAGACTGACTGGTGGTGGTTGGGGTTGTAGTGAGTGCATGTATGCTATGAGAGGTTCGGTGGCGTCATCCAGCCTCGAGCGTCTTACACCGGTTCAGCAGCAGCCGCCCAAATGATTATTATGACTCTTGGTGGTAGTAGCAAGTCAAGCTGGTGTTGGCCAGACCCAGAGAGACAAAGCATGTATGCACCTTTGGGGCGTGGTGCATGCATGTGGGTCGGTCACAAGATAAGCCATGCACTTCACGGGTCTTCCATGAGCATATTCATATGCTTGTCTCAAAGATTAAGCCATGCAAGTGTAAGTACAAGCATCCTCCTTCAATGCACATGCTCTGCTTTGTATGTGTACTGTTAAAAATGCCTCGTCATCTAAATAGTGACGCTTATGAATGAGTTAAAGTGATTCCCAATGTCCTTGTCTACTATCTAGCGAACCCACAGGCAGGAGAACGTAGGGCCTGCGCCAAAGAGCGGGGAAAGAAGATCCTGTCGAGTTTTACTCTAGCCTGATATTGTACAGGGAGATCTAAGTTTCTACCTCGCCGCCTCGGCAACTGCATGCATACATCATGTCATGTCGCTTGACTGTGCGCGTTTCTGCGGATCGTAGGTCTTTCTGCTCTACCCCAAGCTGTTGTTGGTGTTGGCCAGGCCCATATACCAAAGATGATGCACTTAGGGGCAGTGCTCGTGGGCCGGTCAGAGGATAAGCCATGCATTGATTCTATGTGATGATTACGGTCTTGAAACCCACTGTTGTTGGTGTTGGCCAGACCCAAAGACAAATCATGCACTTAACGGCGGTGCATGTGGGTCGGTCAGAGGATAAGCCATGCATTGATTCTATGATGACGATTACGGTCTTGAAACCTACTGTTGTTGGTGTTGGCCAGACCCAGACAAACCATGCACTTAGGGGCGGTGCATGTGGGTAGGTCAGAGGATAAATCAGAGTGGTGCAGCAGTGTGAATAGCAATAGCTGCTCAAACACGGAGGAAGTTAAGAAGACCGCCGGATGATATCCTAGGCCTTTTCGAAGACATCCTTCTCCATATGGAACAGTCACGGAACATGTTGCGGCACGGGGTAGACGACGCCTCAACGTGGAATAAGTCATGTAAGGCTCTTCCTGGTGTGAGCGCAGCCTGCCTTCCCCCGTCGCCTTCAATGCAGCACATTTTTGGATGTCATGGGAATCGTTCTTAGTCTTCTCAGAAGGAGTCCCCAAAGAGGGAATTCCTCTTTTTTTCCTATATCTACCCACGGGATTCCGACTCCTTCGGCGCGCCAAGAGCAAATGCCTCTCTCTTGAGCGACGACAGTAACGAAAAGGAGTCTTCTGAGCGAGCAGCAAATGAAATATTTGTTGTTCTCCAATGGTTATATCGCAATCCTTGGGCGTTGCAAATACCTGTCACGTGTGTGCAAAAACAATATAAAGTTGAATTATGTTACCATAGAGGCATAGAAGTTGATGGACAGAAAGTGAATAAATCATGGCCGATTTGTTTGAAGTGAGGCGAGGTGAGGTCGGTCGGTCGTTTGCTTAAGAAGGTTTGTGAAAGTACGGGGGGACCCGAGTTTCTACCTCGGCAAGTATATACATCATGTCGCTTGGCCTTGCGCGTGCTAATCGTAGTATTAGTGAACTGCCCCAATGCAGCAGCAGCCTCCTTCAATGCAACCTCCTCCTCAACGAGTCAAAAACGAAGGCAACAAAAAAGAATCCGATGGCATGCATACATTGATGTGTACGTTCCATGGGATAATACAGAGAAACAATTACCCGAAAGATATCACACATAGGCGCGTGTCGTCGTTTGAGTTTTACCGAATCGAGAACGAACTCTCAATCTGTCAATCCTTCCGGTGTCTGGGCCTGGTGAGTTTCCCCGTGTCGAGTCAAATTAAGCCGCAGGCTCCACTCCTGGTGGTGCCCTTCCGCCAATTCCTTTAAGATTCAGCTTTGCAACCATACTTCCCCCGGAACCCAAAGACTTTGGTTTCCCGGAAGCTGCCCGCCGGGTCATGGAAATAACTCGGACGGATCGCTGGTCAGCATCGTTTACGGTCAATAAAAGATCTTTTGTACATAAAACAACCTTATGAAATATATTGATGAACAATAACTTTCAAAAACCTTTCAAAACAAAGCAAGGGTAGCGACAACGTAGGGAGGAGCAGTAGCAACTAGCTCTGAAAGAACGATTACAGCTCCGAACATGTCAGTAGCTGGCACGCGACAGAGTCGGAACACCAACGATTGCACATTGTCCTGCGCAATGTCGCTGCGCATGTAGTTATGGCTACCACCGCTACGGAGCAGTGATGGCTTGCCTAACTGACGTATTCGAGCATGTTGATCCTTTGGAACTCTTATTTTCTTTTAGTTAAACTCCATATATGCAAGGTTATATTAGCGAGACGAATATAACTGTTTTATTGCCGTTTTGAAACAATCTTAGAGAATTGAAGCGTTTTACACAACTAAGGCCGCCAAGCACCTAAAATTGGCAAATCATAAAACAGCAAAGAACCCAACATTTACCAGAATTTGCGAAGCCCAATTCTAAGGTTTGAAAGCCAAGCAGAGCGCACGGGTCAGCGAATCTCATTAGCTTTGTCTAACTATGAACTAGGCAGACGCACTAGAGGAAACCCTTCCTCTTAACACTGGTTACTGGCCCACAAAATGAAAAGAGCTTGTTGTTCGGGCTCTCAAGAGGCTGGCTGCCAATTTTGGCCCCTTCGAAAGGCAAATTAGAACGGTAGAACCAAGGTTCAGAACCCACGATCCAATGAAGTTCGCTGGCAACGAAGCAACAGTGTCCGCGCCTTTGCGACTGCGGCGGGGCTGGTCTCTAACAATGTTCAGAGTGAGCCACTGAAGGTAATACACTACTTTGATCCCAGCCCTGAGCACACGGAAACATAACTCATTGCACTAAGTTTTAAAAACACTTCCTTGTAAACACTTCACCGAGTGAAAAACACCTCTATAAGCACTGTTCCACACTTAAAAAGCAATAAACATGTATGTCTACCAGACAGCACTTCACATAAGTTCAATAAACACACACTAATTTGAATATATTCAGTCATACTAGTTGAAAACGAAAATACATGCAGTAATATGCAGAGTCAGTTAATATTTCATATAATTTTTTAAAGCGAAATACAGGATCTTGCGAACAAACACACAAAGATGAAACAAGAGAACATATGCAATTATTAGAATATGGCTCAAATTGAGGTAAATTAATCTTATAATGTTTGCCTAAGAGTAAAGTGAATGAATAAAATGAATGCCAAATACAACACCTGTTAACATCAAAAACGGTGCAAAAATTGAAATCAAAAACTCAAATAAGACCTACATGGTGATGAAAAAAGTATAAAGCCATTGCTTGTAAACATACAATCGTGCATTTTTGAGAACTTACGGAAATTAATATACTTTTCTTTTGAATCTGCAAAAAAAAATGTTTAAGCTTCTGCATTTTAGATGTTATGCGATACCCTCATTCTAATAAAAATATGCTTCGTACTATTGGGAAAACAGGTCTATCTTTGTACGTTTTTCTTTTGCAAAATTTCATATTAGCACAAATTATCCCTTTTATAACCACTGTTTCCATATTGTACCGAAATATTTCCTTCCAATTCCTTCATATAAACCATTATTACTTTTTTTGGTACAGTAAGTCTACCGAAGTTACCCATACTTTCTCCTTCATATATACCCATAATCTTATGCTGAAGGCTTGTGAAACTGAACAATGTTTTTTTTCTTTCTATATTTGTGGTATATGTATACAATTATAGTGTAATTATCCTTCGCGGATAAAAAAGAAAAAATCTTATTTCCAAACCATCAACTTCCACGATGATCGACTTGTGACATTCATCCTCATTCATTATCCTAACAATCAAAATGTACCTCGGACATTTCAGTTGGAGAGGGTTTGATATCTATAAAGCTGAGGTAGGTGAAGGCTGCAAGTGGTTAATGCAAACCACTGAACCAAGTGCTGCAGTAGTACGGTTAAGTATCTGAGCAGCAAGATATATTTTTAACAACACTGGTGATATCAATCCTGCAAATAGGTTACAATTATGCCACACGATTTCCTCGTTATAATACGATATTTGCATGAACACTCCTGCCTGTCCTTCTCGTAAGCAGGATATTGATACACTCATCATTCGTCAGCGATAAAGTTGGCCGATACCGAAATCATCAATTTCTCTTCACTGACGACTCTTCGTTCGTATCACACTGATGCGTTGTGTGAGGTTCGACATTCAATACATCATGAAATATATTGAACAAATTTCAAAACCCTTCAAAACAAAGCAAGGGTAGCGACTACGCAGGGAAGAGCAGTAACAACTAGCTCTGAAAGAACGACTACAGCTCCGAACATGTCAGTAGCTGGCACGCGACCGAGTCGGAACACCGACGATTGCACATTGTCCTGCGCAATGTCGCTGCGCATGTAGTTATGGCTACCACCGCTACGGAGCAGTGATGGCTTGCCTAACTGACGTATTCGAGCATGTTGATCCTTTGGAATTCTTATTTTATTTAGCTAAACTCCATACATGCAAAGTTTTATTAGTGATACGAATATAACGATGTTTTATTGGCCTCAATAATGTTCAAAACTTGCCGTTTTGAAAGTCTTAGAGAATTGAAGCGTTTTACACAACTAAGGCGCCAAGCACCTAAAATTGGCAAATCATAAAACAGCAAAGAACCAAACATTTACCAGAATTTGCGAAGCTCAATTCTAAGGTTTGAAAGCCACGCAGAGCGCAAGGGTCAGCGAATCTCATTAGCTTTGTCTAACTATGAACTAGGCAGACGCACTAGAGGAAACCCTCCCTCTTAACACTGGTTACTGGCCCACAAAATTAAAAGAGCTTGTTGTTCGGGCTCTCAAGAGGCTAGCTGCCAATTTTGACCCCTTCGAAAGGCAAATTAGAACGGTAGAACTAAGTTTCAGAACCCACGACCCAATGAAGTTCGCTGGCAACGAAGCAACGGTGTCCGCGCCTTTGCGACTGCTGGGGGGCTGGTCTCTAACAATATTCAGAGTGAGCCAATGAAGATAATACACTTTACTTTGATCCCAGCCCTGAGCACACTGAAACATAAGATGCATTGCCCTAAGTGTAAAAATCACTTCCTTGTAAACACTTCACCGAGTGAAAAACACCCCTATAAGCGCTGTTCCACACTTAAAAAGCAATAAATATGTATGTCTACCAGACGCAGCACTTCGCATATGTTCAATAAACACACACAAAATTTGAATACAAGTGAATAATCCAAAGAAAGCAGTGAAGGTTAACGGAAGATAGGAGGGCTGAAAGAAGAGTGTTGATCATGGAATTCTAAACGAAACCAAAATGGCGTCCTAGCTAGGAGCTGTGTAATCTTCCTACGTATTGATACGTCGAATAAAAGCTCAAGCAAGCCCCACTTGTCAAGGAAAAATGCACAGAAACATTGCCTTAGTGCTAAGGAAAGTCTGACTTACCAAAAAGACGAATAGACACCAAGACATCAGGCAACACAGACTGGAAATACAGAGCGTAAGAACACATCCGTCTTTGGAACCGACACAGAGAAGACTAAAAATGGCGGCCGAGCTCAGCAGCAAGAAACATACACAAAGAAGCGCAATTTCAGACTTTGACATACTAATTTTTGTGATGCTTTTCATACACGTGAAGGACGTACCACCCTCCTTGACTCGACGGTTTATCGTCCTATCAAACTTGCACATGAAGGAGGTACCACCCTACTTGACCCGACGAAGGTTTACCCCACTACCAAACTTACACGTGAAGGAGGTACAACCCTCCTTGAGGCAAGACGAGTGCTGTCATGACGGCTTCCTCCCTCCCTCTTGCGATGTCAGTAGACGACTGAGGGTGACGTGGTCCTCGACGGTGGTCGGAAGGTCATCATATCCAACCCGTTGTTTGACTGGAATTAGGGAAAGGAACGGTGTCTTAATTTCTATTTCAACTTGAACACATTACGACATATTTTAAGTTAAATTACGACATGTTGTATATAACATCTACCAGTCTTTATTTGTGGGTTATGATAGAGCTGAAGTCATGGGTACATTATAGATTAATCTATTATCATCCATCTTTGAATATTTGCTTAAAATGGGTGGCAACTACGAGGACAAAAACCTCACTAGCAATGTTATCCTTACTATTCTTGTTCTGTGAAAATTTAGGGTAAACAAAATACAATCGGATGTCATCATTTACCAGCAAAAGGAGCTTCAAAAGCTGGTCTCTTATTGTTTGTATACTGCAAACATAAAACTTTAGTCATTATTCCCATGTTGAGCTAAACTGCTAATTGAGGCAAATAACCATATAACTGACAACCTATATGGCCTATAAGCCTAATTTCATAACTTTTATAATCTACGTAATACCTTTAATATGAAAATGAGGTTAATGACAAAAATTTCCAAATTTATTGCCCACTTCATTGTTATCAAAACTTAGCCATACCCATATATAGTTACCCGCGAACAGACACTTCGGATTTGGCTGCTAATAAACTCCGATGCAGGTATTTCATTCTCTATACATCATTCACCATTGCTGCCATGTTCCACTCCTTTTCACACACCGAGCACACGGAAACATAACGAATTGCACTAAGTTTAAAAAACACTTCCTTGTAAACACTTCACCGAGTGAAAAAACACCTCTAAGCACTGTTCCACACTTAAAAAGCAATAAACATGTATGTCTACCAGACACAGCACTTCACATATGTTCAATAAACACACAAAATTTGAATACAAGTGAATAATCCAAAGAAAGCAATGAAGGTTAACGGAAGATAGGAGGACTGAAAGAAGAGTGTTGATCATGGCATTCTAAACGAAACCAAAATGGCGTCCTAACTAGGAGCTGTGTAATCCTTCCTACGAATTGATACATCGAATAAAAGCTCAAGGAAGCCTCACTTCTCAAGGAAAATGTACAGAAACATTGCCATAGTGCTAAGGAAAGTCTGACTTACCAAAAATAAGAGTAGACACCAATACATCAGGCAACACAGACTTGAAATACAGAGCGTAAGAACACATCCGTCTTTGGCACCGACACAGAGAAGACTAAAAATGGCGGCCGAGCTCAGCAGCAAGAAACATATACAAAGAAGCGCAATTTCAGACTTTGACATACTAATTTTTGTGATGCTTGCTGTAACGCCATCTGGGGGCGAATCAAGAACTATTCGAAAACGGGAAACAGAGCTTAACTATCAAAGAAAACGAGGACCTTAAAAGTAATTGTAAGATATTCAAATCTGCCATAATTTCTGTAGGGAATAAAGTCCTTTACTGTACTTTGTGTGGTATAAATGTTATGTTTTGCCTTAGCAATGATAAGACTTAATACAAACTGACATTATGTTAACTTATACAAAATTCTTTGCTAGTGCTGATATGAATTAGTAATTATGTATACATGTCATGATCCTATCTTCGGTTTGTGCTGGTAATTTATGGTAATTTAGATTTCCCTAATACTCTTACATTTCACCTTATTCTTGAATATTGTGATAAAAGGAAACAAATTATCGTGTGATATTCATTTGGTGCAATACAGTATTGATAAATATATATCAGAACATTTTTTCACCTTGTGATAGACTGTATGTACATGCGTACACACATGCATGCAGTAATACAAAATAGGATATCAAAGTGTAACTGTGTGAAATGCATGCATATCGAAATTCACATATAATCACAAGCAGTCATAAATCTGCTTAAAATATAAACACAGACAGTAATATATTATAGTCTTTAAAGAACTCAATGGTGTATTGTACATGGATGTAAAATAGTTATCATGTCTTACAAATTAAGATAATTCTTTCAAGGTATAACAAACTGATATGCAAGAGTATATCTATCTACATGGAAATGTATTCAGTCATACTCGTTGAAAACGAAAACACAGGTAGTAATATGCAGAGTCAGTTTATATTTCATATAATTTTGTAAAACGAAATACAGGATCTTGCGAACAAACACACAAAGATGAAAAAAGAGAATATACGCAATTATTAGAATAGGGTTCAAATTGAGGTAAATTAATCTTATAATGTCTGCCTGACAATAGAGTAAATGAATAAAATGATTGCCAAATACAACACCTGTTAATAACATCAAAAGCGGTGCAAAAATTTATATCAAAACAACTCAAATAAGACCTACATGGTGATGAAAAAAGTATCAAGCCATTGCTTGTAAACATACAATAGTGCATTGTTGAGAACGTACGGAAATTAATATACTTTTCTTTTGTATCTGCAAAAATGTTTAAGCTTCTGCATTTTAGATGTTATGTGATACCCTCATTCTAATGAAAATTAATATGCTTCGTACTATTGGGAACACAGGTCTATCTTTGTACGTTTTTCCTTTGCAAAATTTCATATTAGCAAAAATTATCCCTTTTATAACCAGTTTCCATATTGTACTGAAATATTTCCTTCCAATTCCTTCATATAAACCATTATTACTTTTGTGGTACAGTAAGTCTACCGAAGTTATCCATACTTTCTCCTTTATATATACCCATACTTTTATGCTGAAGGCTTGTGAAACAGAACAATGTTTTTTTTTTCTATATTTGTGGTATATATTGAGAGGGTGAAGGCATGTACAGAGCATCAGATTGGGGAAGAGCAGTGTGGTTTCAGAAGTGGTAGAGGATGTGTGGATCAGGTGTTTGCTTTGAAGAATATATGTGAGAAATACTTAGAAAAGCAAATGGATTTGTATGTAGCATTTATGGATCTGGAGAAGGCATATGATAGAGTTGATAGAGATGCTCTGTGGAAAGTATTAAGACTATATGGTGTGGGAGGCAAGTTGTTAGAAGTAGTGAAAAGTTTTTATCGAGGATGTAAGGCATGTGTACGTGTAGGAAGAGAGGAAAGTGATTGGTTCTCAGTGAGTGTAGGTTTGCGGCAGGGGTGTGTGATGTCTCCATGGTTGTTTAATTTGTTTAGGGATGGGGTTGTTAAGGAGGTCATTGCAAGAGTTTTGGAAAGAGGGGCGAGTATGCAGTCTGTTGTGGATGAGAGAGCTTGGGAAGCGAGTCAGTTGTTGTTCGCTGATGATACAGCGCTGGTGGCTGATTCATGTGAGAAACTGCAGAAGCTGGTGACTGAGTTTGGTAAAGTGAAAGAAGAAAGTTGAGAGTACACGTGAATAAGAGCAAGGTTATTAGGTACAGTAGGGTTGAGGAGTCAAGTCAATTGGGAGGCAAGTTTGAATGGAGAAAAACTGGAGGAAGTGAAGTGTTTTTAGATATCTGGGAGTGGATTTGGCAGCGGATGGAACCATGGAAGCAGAAGTGAGTCATAGGGTGGGGGAGGGGGCGAAAATTCTGGGAGCCTTGAAGAATGTGTGGAAGTCGAGAACATCATCTCGGAAAGCAAAAATGGGTACGTTTGAAGGAATAGTGGTTCCACCAATGTTATATGGTTGCGAGGCGTGGGCTATGGATAGAGTTGTGCGGAGGAGGGTGGATGTGCTGAAAATGAGATGTTTGAGGACAATATGTGGTGTGAGGTGGTTTGATCGAGTAAGTAATAATAGGGTAAGAGAGATGTGTGGCAATAAAAAGAGTGTGGCTGAGAGCAGAAGAGGGTGTTTTGAAATGGTTTGGTCACATGGAGAGAATGAGTGAGGAAAGATTGACCAAGAGGATATATGTGTCAGAAGTGGAGGGAACGAGGAGAAGTGGGAGACCAAATTGGAGGTGGAAAGATGGAGTGAAAAAGCTTTTGAGTGATCGGGGCCTGAACATACAGGAGGGTGAAAGGCGTGCAAGGAATAGAGTGAATTGAAACGATGTGGTATACCGGGGTCGACGTGCTGTCAATGGATTGAACCAGGGCATGTGAAGCATCTGGGGTAAACCATGGAAAGTTCTGTGGGGCCTGGATGTGGAAAGGGAGCTGTGATTTCGGTGCATTATTACATGACAGCTAGAGACAGTGTGAACGAATGTGGCCTTTGTTGTCTTTTCCTAGTGCTACCTCGCACACATGAGGGGGGAGGGGGTTGTTATTTCATGTGTGGCGAGGTGGCAATGGAAATTAATAAAGGCAGACAGTATGAATTGTGTACATGTGTATATATGTATATGTCTGTGTATATATATGTATACGTTGAGATGTATAGGTATGTATATTTGCGTGTGTGGACGTGTATGCATGTGTATGTGGGTGGGTTGGGCCATTCTTTCGTCTGTTTCCTTGCGCTACCTCGCTAACGCGGGAGACAGCGGCAAAGCAAAATAAGATAAAAAAAAAAAAATGTATACAATTATAGTGTCATTATCCTTCGTGGATAAAAAAAAAAATTCCAAACCATCAATTTCTACGATGATCGACTTGTGACATTCATCCTCATTCATTATCTATCAATCAAAATGTACCTCGAACATTTAAGTTGTTGAGGGTGCGATATCTATAAAGCCAAGGTAGGTGAAGGCTGCAAGTGGTTAATGCAAACCACTGAACCAAGTGCTGCAGTAGTACGGTCAAGTATCTGAGCAGCATGATATATTTTTAATTGAACACTGATGATATCAATTCTGCAAATAGGTTACAATTATGCCACACGATTTCCCCGTTATAATACGATATTTGCATGAACACTCCTGCCTGTCCTTCTCGTAAGCAGGATATTGATACACTCCATCATTCGTCAGCGGTAAAGTTGGCCGATACTGAAATTATTAACTTCTCTCTCTTCACTGACGACTCTTCTTTCGTATCACACTGATGCGTTGTTGTGTGAGGTTCGACATTCAATACATCATGAAAATATACATAAACACAATCAACCATTCAAATATTTTATTGCAATCGTTATCAAACGTTAATCGTTCCTTACAGCTGGAAAGACAAAACAGAATATATTGGCGACATGAACAACCTTCATAACAACGTGAATAAATCAAACATACATACATTTTCCTCTACATATCGTAAAAGTATACATTGTCTTATGCTTATTATTGACACATATGTATTAAGCAATAATAAACCAATCAATTTATAAAGACAAATGAAACCCAATTTTTAGGTACAATTTAATACACCGCCCAGCCTACAGATTTCCTGAAAGGCGTGGACGTGGTTCAGTAGTTGATGGCTAGTCATCTTGTCTCCTGGTTGCCAGGTGTACACCATTTTTGCCCAAACATGTTCAATGATAATTTGGTCTGTTCATTGCTGGCTTGTCCAGGAGCTACAGGGTGTCTTGTTCCTAAGTACCAGCGTTGAACGGCACGAGCAGTGTGGACGGGGCACCTATCGTTAATAGAAATGACAGGCCCGGCATGGAGAGGTAAACTCCTCGCCCGCAGAGACGGTAGAAACGTTCCTCCAGCACTTACTGGAACAGTCGTTGCAGTAAAGCAACCTCCAATGTGGAAAACGTCACCCAGGCCATGTAATGTCACTCTCCTCTACATGAAACATGTAAAGTGATATGAACGGGCCTCCTCGCTCATGCTGGCTCGGTCATATGTGCCTGCGAAACATTATGATTTTAACGCTTATTGTAGTGATTCGGCAAGATTTATATCAATAGTGGTTTATAAACAGTATATCAACTTTTGGTTACCAACATGAATTTCTGGTTACTATAACTATGCCGTTCTAAGTCTTTGAACAACAACAAGTTCTCAACGTCATATCGGTTACAGTTCCTCCTCCAGCGGTGAACCTTATCATGAGAGTTGGATATACACATCTCCTCAGTGAACACTGCTTCAGACCAGATTCTGTTTCACTCAGAATGTGCTGTTCCCTCAGGCGTTCTATCCTCGCGGGAGTTCTGTGGTGTGTTCCTTTGTCGCGCAAAATTAGCCTGCGGCTCAACGGAAAAACGTCTTATGCCCATCACGTTCGCTGGAGGGGGTTGCCTCTGCCGCTCATGTTCTCTCTGCCAACAATAAAACACAACCATGTTCACAAAGAATGGACACTCAGTTCCCTGAATTGAAAATCTAAATTTCAATTATCAAGTTTAGATAGTTATAAGCCTAATTTCATAACTTACAATCTACTTAATACCTTTAATATGAAAATGAGGTTACAATAATGACAAATATTTTCAAATATATTGCCTACTTCATTGTTAATCAAAACTTACGCATACCCATATATAGTTACCCGCGAACAAACACTTCGGATTTGGCTGATAATAAACTCCGATGCAGGTATTTCATTCTCTATACATCATTCACCATTGCTGCCATGTTCCACTCCTTTTCACACACTCTTATAACTTACATTAAGTCGTTAAGGTTACCGCTCTCCAACCTTCTTCTATTCCACTTCATGGTGTTGGTGGACAGGTCAACTTCATGTGCGATGCCCAGTATGGAAAACACATTAAGCAGAGTGATCATGCGACCTCTGAGCACCAACCTCTCATCACTCAGATTCACCCTAGCCTACCTCGATGCGGTCCTGTAGACGAGCTACCGTTCCCAGGCCAGCCGACCCAACCTACCTCACCATAACTCAATAGAGAAGCCACCACTCACCTGCCATTTCTGGGCTACCTCACCGCGACCCAGTATAGTAGCCATCGCTTCGCGACTGACCGAACCTAAACCTACCTCACAATGACCCACTTTGGTAGCCACCACTCACCCGCCTATTCTAGCCTACCTCACCTTGACCCAGTGCAGTACCTCCCCGCCCACCCGACCGTAGCCTATGAAAATCTTACCTAACCTCCCAAGAAGCAGATAACTATAATAGAAATATGCCATTATCATTGTGGTCTGCTGGTGTGAGAACGGATGAAGTGACCACGTATAGGGGAGGTTAGGCAGTGGGACGAACTCTTACCACAATTTCTAATTTCTTTCACTGGCAACACGAAACTTCAAAAGGACCCGGTGGTCTGCTACTGTTTGTATTTTGCAAATCCGAAACAAAGAACGTCATTCGGATGAGCTAAACTATCAATTTACCAAAACCATGTTAACTGCAATAACGTGTATGACGGGTTACACGTTCCAGGATGAATAATCATAAGCTGTCACCTGAGTGAATTGCAATATACTTCGAAGTCTCTGTCTACAGAGTTCATTGTTCTCTACATTTTCTAGCTGTTGTAATTACATTAAGTACACCTAATTATAGTTCACCACTCACTCTACATTAGTTAAAACCATAAATCTCCAAATGTTACTCTTACCTGACTAGAAATAAGACCTTTGTTTATGCAGAAATCAGTCAACTCCGAGCCGGGAGCACGAAGCCAGCTGGCAAATACCGAGCTGGCGACCAGTCACCTGTCGTCACATATCCTCACCTTTCCACCACCACAAGACTTGTGTCAGCAAATTGAGTTTTACCCCGAGTGTCTCAGTGACCAGATTCTTACCTCTTCTCTAGTACCCTGAAACCTCCTCCACCACTACACTTGCCGGAACCCTTAACGCGTTACTGTCACTCACCACAACAACCCAGGAAATGAACGTATGAACCAGAAACATAATAATCTTCGATTCCGCAATAAACGCGCTCGTCCGCCATCTTGAAGCAGAAGCGAGGCTTCATTGTATCGCAAAGCATTGTCTCAATCCAGTGAAGTGACTTGCATGGCCTTTTATCATTTTGTAGCGTTCGTTTTTTACTATACACTTACTAATATTCCATGTATTTGTGCTACATGCACATGTTACTAAAAAATCAATGCAGGAAAACTATTTTTGTTACATATTAAAGAATATATATTGTAAACGCGAGTCCAGCCATGTCAGTGCCAATGTAACAATTTGGATTCAGACATCATCCACGTTTATAATGTATTCAGACTCTTCTGACATCAGTCAATTTCTAAACAATGTTTACTTGTTTGTCTTTCTATGGTCAACCACGACTGAAAAAAAAAAAGATCTTAAGAACACATTTTGTCCTTGATGGAAATTCAACGACATTTTCATCACGATTATAGATAGAACATCTGCCAGGACGGCCGTAGCCAAGACTACCAACCTATTTCACCGTTTACCACACTCACCATAGAAAGTGGAATTGCGTCGATGGTTTTCAATAACCACATTATGTTCTTAGAGCACTTCCCTTTCGTGCAATGAGAGGTGGAAAGAATCAACAGAAGAGTGTAAACAAACCACACTAAAATATGAGCAATATACTCGTCCTGCTTTTAATGTGGTATTTCCTGAAACAACCTTTGTCGACGGAAATTTCCAAGCCACGTATGCCAACTGTCCTGATTGATTTACTTTTTTGTGGAGTGTCCTAGGCAGAAGGGTCATCCGAATGCCCTAATCAAAGCATCTTATTAACGATTATATACATATACGTCCTAATGTACGACAGTGCACTAAGATGGCCTGTTCTCTGACACACATAAGGTATTCGCTCCCTGTTAAACAGGAACGGCTCACTCCCTGAAGCATCAAAGCAGTGTTTTCCAATGACGTCTCACCAGCTGACTGACATACGTCAGCAAGTCATATCCTGGAGCGTGTTGGTCCATCTCCTCCTGATACAGAATGTCAGCACACTCCAAGACTGACGACTGCGCCCAACACATGCAGGCAATTCACTCTCTGACAGTAGGGTGTCAGCCACCGTCACGCGTCGGTGCTTTACTCCCTGCAGTGGCTCTCTCCCTGGGAGACTCCGGCAACTCGCTCCCTAACAAACAACCCCCTGCCTAATACCTAAAGCTCATATCACTCTATAAAAGCTAAATATAATCGCAGTCATCGACCAAAAATATATAATTCCCTAAGTGAAGCCTATTTTGATGACCCTTGGAGCTCGATAGATCTGCAAAATATCGTTTGGCATTGGTCAGCATAAACTCAGAGTAATTACCTGTGGTGCCCTCAACAGCTAAATAAAATCGTCTCGCTAAGCCAGAGTAAAGTTACCAATGTGCAGCTTTACTTTGATGACCCATGAAGCTCGCACAAATGTTAGGCCAGAAGAAAATTCTCAAGATAAAACTCTACTCTGATGACCTATGTGCCCCACAAAACCTATATAAAACCGTCTAGCGTTAGCCTGAATATAAGTCTGAATGTATATCTTTACTTTCACAACCCATAAACCAAGTTAGTTGAAAATAATCGTCTGGCATTAGCTGGATCAAATGTCCTAAAGGGACGCTTTAGTTTGGCGTCGTTGGTTCATTTCTCGACAATCTACTTCGACTAATTCGTTTACACACACACATTGCGGATTCCTACCCGACACACTATAAAGGTGAAAAGGAAGAGTTACTCACTCTCGACAGGGCGTCGGTGGCTCAGTCTCTGATACACGTCGGTAGCTTACTTCACCACACATTACTTCGACGAACTCAAAAACTTTGCTCACTCTCCAACAGTCATCGATGAGCTTGTCTCTAACACACGTGTGTCGGTAGCTCACTTCATGGCAGACCAAATTCGATTCTCTCTCTCTGACACACAAAGGTATGGTTTCCTACCTGACACACTAAAAACACTGCTCGCTCCCTGACAGACGTCAGTGGCATCGTGTCTCATACACATCGGTAGCTCACTCCAAGATACACTACATTGCCTAACTCCGTTATCATTACTTCCTGCCTGACACATACGCTTCAGAGGCAAAAACACGTCAGTAGCTCTGTTTCTAACGTACTTGGGTAGTTCACACCATGACACAATACATGACTAACTCCCTGATGCACAAGGCTGGCTTTCTGTCTCACACTACTACAGTGGCGATAACACAAAACTGCTGCTCACTTCCTAACAAACTACCGTGGCAAAGAATGGTTGCTCACACTGACAGATTGTCTGGCTCCGTCTCTAGCACATGTTGGCACCTCACTCTAGGACACACTATTCCCACTAACTCCCTGGCACACAAGGGCGGCTACCTATCTGACGGTGGAGGAACGCTACTCACTCCCTAACAGACGTCAGTGGCTTCGATTCGACCACACGTCGTGGGATTATGCCCCGATGTACGATAGTTTACCACGGCGGACTGTTGTTCTCTAGCACACGACGAGAGGTTCTCTCCCCCCTCAACAATGACAACACCCGACGCGTCCCCTAACATCAAAGCCGTTCACTTTCAAACGACCAACTCACCAGCTGACATGCGTCTCCACTTCATATCCTGGCGCATTGGCACTTTCCTTCCTGATACACGGCGGCAGATCACTCCAAGACAGACCAAGATGCATGACACAACAAGCGAGTCATTCCCTAACACACAACAGTGTCTTACTGCCACGCGCTGGGCTCTCTCTCTCTCTCTCTCTCTCTCTCTCTCTCTCTCTCTCTCTCTCTCTCTCTCTCTCTCTCTCTCTCGTGCTACGGCAAATCACTCCCTGACACAAAACTATGGCTTCCCGGCTAACAATACCCTGAGAGCATAGCGCTCCCTGAGGAACCAAATGCTCCCTATCGTGACACAAGTCGGAGGGAGGGTCCCAGTCTGCCACATACCGTCATGTCAATCATTATGTCGGTGGTTCACTCCTCGACTCGACGAAGATTTAACACCTACAAAACTTACACGTGAAGGAGGTACCACCCTCCTTGACTCAACGGAGGTTTACCCCCTATCAAACTTACACGTGAAGGAGGTACCACCCTCCTTGACTCGACGGTTTATCCCCCTATCAAACTTACAAGTGAAGGAGGTACCACCCTCCTTGACTCGGCGAAGGTTTACCCCACTATCAAACTTACACGTGAAGGAGGTACCACCCTCCTTGAGGCAAGACGCTCGAGTGCTGTCATGACTGCTGCCTATCTCCCTCTTGCGATGTCAGCAGACTACTGAGAGTGACGTGTCCTCGACGGTGGACGGAAGGTCATCATATCCAACCCGATGTTTGACTGGAATTATGGAAATGAACGGTTAATGTTATATTAAGACATGTTGTATATAACATCTACCAGTTTTTATGTGTGGGTTATGATAGAGCTGAAGTCATGGGTACATTATCGATTAATCTATTATCATCCATCTTTGAATATTTGCTTAAAATGGGTGGCAACTGCAAGGACAAAAACCTCTAACTAGCAATGTTATCCTTACTATTCTTGTTCTGTGAAAATTTAGGGTAAACAAAATGCAATTGGATGTCATCATTTACCAGCAAAAGGAGCTTCAAAAGCTGGTCTCATTGTTTGTACACTGCAAACATAAAACTTTAGTCATTATTCCCATGTTGAGCTAAACTGCTAATTGAGGCAAATAACTATGTAACTAATAACCTATATGGCCTATAGGCCTAATTTCATAACTTTTATAATCTACGTAATACCTTTAATATGAAAATGAGGTTAATGACAAATATTTCCAAATATATTGCCTACTTCGGATTTGGCTGCTAATAAACTCCGATGCAGGTATTTCATTCTCTGTCATCATTCACCATTGCTGCCATGTTCCACTCCTTTTTCACACACTCTTATAGCTTACATTAAGTCGTTAAGGTTACCGCTCTCCAACCTTCTATTCCACTTCATGGTGTTGGTGGACAGGTCAACTTCATGTGCGATGCCCAGTATGGAGAACACATTATCAAGGAGAGTAATCATGCGACCTCTGAGCACCAACCTCTCATCTCTCCGATTCATCCTAGCCTAAGTCGCCGCGGTCCAGTAGACGAGCTACCGTTTCCAGGCCAGCCGACCCAACCTACCTCACCATAACTCAGTACAGAAGCCACCACTCACCTGCCATTTCTGGGCTACCTCACCGCGACCCAGAATAGTAACCACAGCTTCGCGGCTGACCGAACCTAAACCTACCTCACAATGATCCAGTTTGGTAGCCACCACTCACCCGCCTATTCTAGCCTACCTCACCTTGACCCAGTGCAGTACCTCCCCGCCCACCCGACCGTAGCCTATGAAAATCTTACCTAACCTCCCAAGCAGCAGATAATTATAATGGAAATGTGCCATTATAATTGTGGTCTGCTGGTGTGAGAACGGATGAAGTGACCACGTATAGGGGAGGTTAGGCAGTGGGGCGAGCTCTTACCACAATTTCTAATTTCTTTCACTGGCAACACGAAACTTCAAAAGGACCCGGTGGTCTGTTACTGTTTGAATTTTGCAAATCCAAAACAAATAACGTCATTCGGATGAGCTAAACTATCAATTTACCAAAACCATGTTAACTAGAGTAACGTCTATGGCGGGTTACACGTTCCAGGATGAATAATCATAAGCTGTCACCTGAGTGAATAGCAATATACTTCGAAGTCTCTGTCTACAGAGTTCATTGTTCTCTACATTTTCTAGCAGTTGTAATTACATTAAGTACACCTAACTATAGTTCACCACTCACTCTACATTAGTTACAACCATAAATCTCTAAATGTTACTCTTACCTGACTAGAAATAAGACCTTTGTTTATGCAGAAATCAGTCAACTCCGAGCCGGGAGCACGAAGCCAGCTGGCAAATACCGAGCTGGCGACCAGTCACCTGTCGTCACATATCCTCACCTTTCCACCACCACAAGACTTGTGTCAGCAAATTGAGTTTTACCCCGAGTGTCTCAGTGACCAGATTCTTACCTCTTCTCTAGTACCCTGAAACCTCCTCCACCACTACACTTGCCGGAACCCTTAACGCGTTACTGTCACTCACCACAACAACCCAGGAAATGAACGTATGAACCAGAAACATAATCTTCGATCCCGCAATAAACGCGCTCGTCCGCCATCTCGAAGCAGAAGCGAGGCTTCATTGTATCGCAAAGCGTTGTCTCAATCCAGGGAAATGACTTGCATGGCCTTTTATCATTTTGTAACGTTCGTTTTTGACTATACACTTACTAATATTCCATGTATTCGTGCTACATACACGTTACTAAAAAATCTATGCAGGAAAATTATTTTTGTTGCATAATAAAGAATATATATTGTAAAGGTGAGTCCGTCTATGTCAGTGCCAATGTAACAATTCGGATTCAGACATCGTCCACGTTTATAATGTATTCCGACTCTTCTGACATCAGTCAATTTCTAAACAATGTTTTACTTGTTTGTCTTTCTATGGTCAACCACGACTGAAAAAAAAACTAATCTTAAGAACACATTTTGTCCTTGATGATGGAAATTCAACATTTTTATCACTATTATAGATAGAACATCTGCCAGGACGGCCGTAGCCAGGACTAACAACCTATTTCACCATTTTCCACACTCACCATAGAAAGTGGAATTGCGTCGATGGTTTTCATTAACCACATATGTTCTTAGAGTACTTCCCTAACGTGCAATAAGAGGTGGACACAGAATCAACAGAAGAGTGTAAACATAACACACTAAAACATGAGCAATATACTCGTCCTGCTTTTAATGTGGTATTTCCTGAAACAACCTTTGTCGACGGAAATTTCCAAGCCACGTATGCCAACTGTCCTGATTGATTTACTTTTTTGTGGAGTGTCCCAGGCAGAAGGGTCATCTAAATGCCCTAATCAAAACATCTTATTAACGAGTATATACATATACGTACAAATGTACGATAGTGCACTACGATGGCCTGTTCTCTGACACACATAAGGTATTCGCTCCCTGCTAAACAAGAACGGCTCACTCCCTGAAGCATCAAAGCCGCTTTTTCCAATGACGTCTAACCAGCTGACATACGTCAGCAAGTCATATCCTGGAGCGTGTTGGTCCGTCTCCTCCTGATACAGAATGTCAGCACACTCCAAGACTGACGACTACGCCCAACACATACAGGCAATTCACTCTCTGACAGTAGGGTGTCAGCCACCGCCACGCGTCGGTGCTTTACTCCCTGCAGTGGCTCTCTCCCTGGGAGACTCCGGCAACTCGCTCCCTAACAAACAATCCCCTGCCTAATACCTAAAGCTCACATCACTCTCTAAAAACTAAATATAATCGCGTCATCGACCAAAAATATATAATTCCCTAAGTGAAGCCTATTTTGATGACCCTTGGAGCTAGACAGAGCTGCAAAATATCGTTTGGCATTGGTCAGCATAAACTCAGAGTAAAGCTTTACTTTGATTACCTGTGGTGCCCTAAACAGCTAAATAAAATCGTCTCGCTAAGCCAGAGTAAAGTTACCAATGTGCAGCTTTACTTTGATGACCCACGAAGCCCGCACAAGTGTTAGGCCAGAAGAAAATTCTCAAGGTAAAACTCTACTCTGATGACCTATGTGCCCCACAAAATCTATATAAAACCGTCTCGCGTTAGCCTGAATATAAGTCTGAATGTAAATCTTTACTTTCACAACCCATAAAGCAAGTTAGTTGAAAATAATCGTCTGGCATTAGCTGGATCAAATGTCCTAAAGGGACGCTTTAGTTTGGCGTCGTTGGTTCATTTCACGACAATCTACTTCCACTAATTCGTTTATACACACACATTGCGGATTCCTACCTGACACACTATAAAGGTGAAGAGGAAACGTTACTCACTCTCGACAGGCATCGGTGGCTCAGTTTCTGATGCACGTCGGTAGCTTACTTCACCACACATTACTTCGACGAACTCAAAAACTTTGCTCACTCTCCAACAGTCATCGATGAGCTTGTCTCTAACACACGTGTGTCGGTAGCTCACTTCATGGCAGACCAAATTCGATTCTCTCTCTCTGACACACAAAGGTATGGTTTCCTACCTGACACACTAAAAACACTGCTCGCTCCCTGACAGACGTCAGTGGCATCGTGTCTGTTACACATCGGTAAATCACTCCAAGATACACTACATTGCCTAACTCCGTTATCATTACTTCCTGCCTGACACACGCTTCAGAGGCAAAAACACGTCGGTCGCTCTGTTTCTAACGTACGTGGGTAGTTCACAACATGACACAATACATGGCTTTCTGCCTCACACTACTACAGTGGAGACAACACAAAACTGCTGCTCACTTCCTAACAAACTACCGTGGGAATAAACAAAGGCAGAAAGTATGAAATATGTACATGTGTATATATGTATATGTCTGTGTGTATATATGTGTACATTGAGATGTATAGGTATGTATATTTGCGTGTGTGGACGTTTATGTATATACATGTGTATGTGGGTGGGTTGGGCCATTCTTCCGTCTGTTTCCTTGCGCTACCTCGCTAACGCGGGAGACAGTGACAAAGCAAAATAAATAAATAAAAAAAAAAAAAAAATATATATATATATATATATATATATATAATATATATATATATATATATATATATATATTTTTTTTTTTTTTGCTTTGTTGCTGTCTCCCGCGTTTGCGAGGTAGCGCAAGGAAACAGACGAAAGAAATGGCCCAACCCACCCCCATACACATGTATATACATACACGTCCACACACGCAAATAAACATACCTATACATCTCAATGTACACATATATATACACACACAGACATATACATATATATACACATGTACATAATTCATACTGTCTGCCTTTATTTATTCCCATCGCCACCTCACCACACATGGAATAACATCCCTCTCCCCCCTCATGTGTGCGAGGTAGCGCAAGGAAAGACAACAAAAGCCCCATTCGTTCACACTCAGTCTCTAGCTGTCATGTAATAATGCCCGAAACCACAGCTCCCTTTCCACATCCAGGCCCCACACAACTTTCCATGGTTTACCCCAGACGCTTCACATGCCCTGATTCAATCCATTCACAGCACGTCGACTCCGGTATACCACATCGATCCAATTCACTCTATTCCTTGCCCGCCTTTCACCCTCCTGCATGTTCAGACCCCGATCACTCAAAATCTTTTTCACTCCATCTTTCCACCTCCAATTTGGTCTCCCACTTCTCCTCGTTCCCTCCACCTCCGACACATACATCCTCTTGGTCAATCTTTCCTCACTCATTCTCTCCATGTGCCCAAACCATTTCAAAACACCCTCTTCTGCTCTCTCAACCACGCTCTTTTTATTTCCACACATCTCTCTTACCCTTACATTACTTACTCGATCAAACCACCTCACACCACATATTGTCCTCAAACATCTCATTTCCAGCACATCCACCCTCCTGCGCACAACTCTATCCATAGCCCACGCCTCGCAGCCATACAACATTGTTGGAACCACTATTCCCTCAAACATACCCATTTTTGCTTTCCGAGATAATGTTCTCGACTTCCAAACATTCTTCAAGGCTCCCAGGATTTTCGCCCCCTCCCCCACCCTATGATTCACTTCCGCTTCCATGGTTCCATCCGCTGCCAGATCCACTCCCAGATATCTAAAACACTTTATTTCCTCCAGTTTTTCTCCATTCAAACTTACCTCCCAATTGACTTGACCCTCAACCCGACTGTACCTAATAACCTTGCTCTTATTCACATTTACTCTTAACTTTCTTCTTTCACACACTTTACCAAACTCAGTCACCAGCTTCTGCAGTTTCTCACATGAATCAGCCACCAGCGCTGTATCATCAGCGAACAACAACTGACTCACTTCCCAAGCTCTCTCATCCACAACAGACTGCATACTTGCCCCTCTTTCCAAAACTCTTGCATTCACCTCCCTAACAACCCCATCCATAAACAAATTAAACAACCATGGAGACATCACACACCCCTGCCGCAAACCTACATTCACTGAGAACCAATCACTTTCCTCTCTTCCTACACGTACACATGCCTTACATCCTCGATAAAAACTTTTCACTGCTTCTAACAACTTGCCTCCCACATCATATATTCTTAGTACCTTCCACAGAGCATCTCTATCAACTCTGTCATATACCTTCTCCAGATCCATAAATGCTACATACAAATCCATTTGCTTTTCCAAGTATTACTCACATACATTCTTCAAAGCAAACACCTGATCCACACATCCTCTACCACTTCTGAAACCACACTGCTCTTCCCCAATCTGATGCTCTGTACATGCCTTCGCCCTCTCAATTAATACCCTCCCATATAATTTCCCAGGAATACTCAGCAAACTTATACCTCTGTAATTTGAGCACTCACTTTTATCCCCTTTGCCTTTGTACAATGGCACTATGCAAGCATTCCGCCAATCCTCAGGCACCTCACCATGAATCATACATACATTAAATAGCCTTACCAACCAGTCAACAATACAGTCACCCCCTTTTTTAATAAATTCCACTGCAATACCATCCAAAATCCGCCGCCTTGCCGGCTTTCATCTTCCGCAAAGCTTTTACTACCTCTTCTATGTTTACCAAATCATTCTCCCTAACCCTCTCACTTGGCACACCACCTCGACCTAACCTAACCTAACCTAACCTAGCCTAGCCTAACCTAACCCTAACCTAACAACAAGCGAGAGCGGCGGCAACGGCGGCGGCAAACCCTCCTCCCTCACCGCGCGCATACCACACACACCGAGCCAGCCAGACAGACAGTCACCTTCTCACTCTCGCTTTCGATGACGTGCGGCCGATCCACCTCCCTCCCTTCCTCACACACGGTGGTGGTGGTGAACATCAGTGGCCTATTATCGATCGACTCACATCACTCACTAGATTGCCGGTTGTTGTTTTAGTAAGTAGTGCGCGAGCTACGGAACGGGCGGGTGGTGGCGGAGGGGGAAAAGGCCGGCAACCCCCCCCCCCCCTCTCCCGCGCGCTCTCGCATTCCATACTACACACAAACACACCCAGCCAGCCTCCTCCTCCTCCTCCTCATTCTCACTTTCGATGCCGCGTAGGAGGTCCAGTTACAGTGGCGAAATACAAAACTCTTAATCTATATGTCGACTATGTTGGGGCTTTTGCCATCAATAGGCGTGACAAATCCCCTAACCTTTCTCCGAGTTAAACCTGACCTAAGCGAGAGAGCGGCGGCGGCGGCCGACCCTCCTCCCTCCCCGCGCGCATACCACACACACCGAGCCAGCCAGCCAGCCAGCCACCTCCTCCTCACTCTCGCTTTCGATGACGCGCGGCCGACCCACCTCCCTCCCTTCCTCACACACGGTGGTGATGGTGAACATCAGTGGACCATTATCGATCGACCCACATTGCGTTCGCGGAGTTTGACATCACTCACTAGATTGTCGGTTGTTTTAGTAACGTCGTACGCGAGCGAGGGAGCGGGAGTGAGACGGCGGAGGAGGAGGAGGAAGGCTGACCCCCCTACCTCCCGCGCGCTCTCACATTCCATACCACACACAAACGCACACACCCAGCCAGCCTCCTCCTCCTCACTCTCACTTTCGATGCCGGCGTAGGAGGTCCAGTTACGGTGGCGAAATACACAACTCTTAATCTACCTCCCGCGCTCTCTCGCATTCCATACCATACACAAACACACACCCAGCCAGCCGCCTCCTCCTCCGCCTCCTCACTCTCACTTTCGATGTCGGCGTAGGAGGTCCAGTTACGATGGCGAAATACACAACTCTTAATCTATAAGTCTACTATGTAGGGGCTTTTGCCATCGATTGGCGTGACAAATCCCCTAACCTTTTTCCGGGTTAAACCTTAGTGGATCGCAGTGAGGAATCTGCTCTGCCACTCATGGCACCCAGGCTGGTACGTAAGTTGTATGCAAACGGTTCGATACAGCACATCAGGGTTTGGTTGATCCATATTTGGGATGGGTTAGAGCAGCAACTGTAGCTCTCAACTCTACCCAATTTCCCCCCTTTGCTGCTACTGCGGCATTGGGGTAGAACACTAAGACCTACGAATCGTACGCGCAAAGTCAAGCGACATGATGCATGTACTTGCCGAGGCAGAAGCTCAGGTCCCCCCATACCGTCTCATCATCAACATAACAATTGGCTGGGGCGGGTGCCACCACAACATCCCGCCCCTTTTTAAAACAAGAGAAAATCCCATCTTGTGGAATTCTCAGGAAATGTGCTGCATTGAAGCGTCGGGGGAAGGCAGGCAACACTCACAATAGGAAAAAGCCATAAAGGGTGAGGCGTCGTCTCCCCCGTGCCGCAGCGGGTGCCATGACGGTTCCATATGGAGAAGAATGTCTTCGAAAAGACAGACCAAGGATATCTATTAGACTGGGTCTAATGGCATTGAAGAAGGATACTACTGATGCTGCTGCTGCTGTTGTTGTTGTTGCGGCGGCGGCATTGGGGTCGAACACTAATACTACGATTCACACGCGCACGGCCAAGCGACATGATGCATGTACTTGCCGAGGCGCCGAGGTAGAAACTTAGGTCTCCCCGTACCGTCGTCTAACAAACCAACAACAAGAAGGAGAACCAAGCCACCTACGACCAAGGAACTCCACAGGCATTCGTACAAGTATGACAAGACTCTTATGGTTTTCATGCCTAACCTAACCTAACCTAACCTTACCTAATTCATATGTCGATGGCATATAAATAAAACAAGTAAATGTACAAGTCGATATATATAAAGTAATGTATCCCAACTTCTTAAACCCTATAAAATACATTTGTTTGTTACCCCTACAAAAGTTTACCATTTTCTACAATGACTAATCTTTACCATTTTCTATGATAATCATTTCAAGCCAAACGTCCATAGTACATCTTTGTTGTATTTTGTATATACATGAGTTACGCTTATTTTGGCAAGATCTATGTACACTGTAGATTTATATATATTTACTGAAAATACGACATAAATATATAGCCGTGTGTATCTGTGAAGGTTATTTTTGTAGTTGTAGAGCTAAACAAAAGAAATTCTAATACCAGTAATGCCTTTGATATTTGCATTCACTGTTATTGAGTATAATGATTAGCCCAGATATATGACTGCAAATCTAAAAATGATATTTTCCCACTGCCAAATGAAGGACACATGCACATGTGATACAATGCACTATATGATACTTGCGCTGGAAATCACATGAATTCTCTTATAGCTTTCTCATCTATGGAATTTTGCAAATTATAAGTGAGTATTTAAGCGATCTCTCTTGTCCCCTTTGCCTTTGTACAATGGCACTATGCAAGCATTCCGCCAATCCTCAGGCACCTCACCATGAATCATACATACATTAAATAACCTTACCAACCAGTCACAATACAGTCACCCCCTTTTTTAATAAATTCCACTGCAATACCATCCAAACCCGCTGCCTTGCCGGCTTTCATCTTCCGCAAAGCTTTTACTACCTCTTCTCTGTTTACCAAATCATTCTCCCTAACCCTCTCACTTTGCACGACACCTCGACCAAAACACCCTATATCTGCCACTCTATCATCAAACACATTCAGGAAACCTTCAAAATACTCACTCCATCTCCTCACATCACCACTACTTGTTATCACCTCCCCATTAGCCCCCTTCACTGAAGTTCCCATTTGTTCCCTTGTCTTACGCACTTTTTTTTACCTCCTTCCAAAACATCTTTTTATTCTCCCCAAAATTTAATGATACTTTCTCACCCCAACTCTCATTTGTCCTCTTTTTCACCTCTTGCACCTTTCTCTTGACCTCCTGCCTTTCTTTTATACATCTCCCAATCATTTGCATTATTTCCCTGTAAAAATTGTCCAAATGCCTCTCCCTTCTCTTTCACTAATAATCTTACTTCTTCATCCCACCACTCACTACCCTTTCTAATCTGCCTACCTCCCACGCTTTTCATGCCACAAGCATCTTTTGCGCAAGCCATCACTGCTTCCCTAAATACATCCCATTCCTCCCCCACTCCCCTTACCTCCTTTGCTCTCACCTTTTTCCATTCTGTACTCAGTCTCTCCTGGTACTTCCTCACACAAGTCTCCTTCCCAAGCTCACTTACTCTCACCACTCTCTTCACCCTAACATTCTCTCTTCTTTTCTGAAAACCTCTACAAATCTTCACCTTCGCCTCCATAAGGTAATGATCAGACATCCCTCCAGTTGCACCTCTCAGCACATTAACATCCAAAAGTATCATCTCTTATACACTGTCGCTGTCTCCCGTGTTAGCGATGTGGCACAAGGAAACAGATGAAAGAATGGCCTAACCCACCCACATACACATGTATATATATACAGACCCACACACGCACATACACATACCTATACATTTCAATGTATACATACATATACATATATATGCATGTACATATTCATACTTGCTGCCTTTATTCATTCCAGGCATCACCCCGCCACACATGAAATAGCATTCCTCCCCCCCCCCCCCCCCTGCTAGGTAGCACTAGGAAAGACAAAAGACCACATTCGTTCACATTCAGTCTCTAGCTGTCATGTATAATGCACCGAAATCACAGCTCCCTTTCCACATCCAGGCACCACAGAACTTTCCATGGTTTATCCCAGATGCTTCACATGCCCTGGTTCAATCCGATGATAGCACGTCGACCCCAGTATACCACATCGTTTCAATTCACTCTATTCCTTGCACGCCTTTCACCCTCTTGTATGTTCAGGCCCCAATCGCTCAAAATCTTTTTCATTCCATCCTTCCACCTTCAATTTGGTTTCCCACTTCTCCTCGTTCCCTCCACCTCTAACACATATATCCTCTTTGTCAATCTTTCCTCACTCATTCTCTACATGCAACCAAACCATTTCAATACAGCCTCTTCTGCTCTCTCAACCACACTCTTTTCATTACCACACATCACTCTTACCCTTTCATTACTTACCAATCAAACCACCTCACACCACATATTGTCCTCAAACATCTCATTTCCAGCACATCCACCCTCCTCCGCACAACCCTATCCATAGCCCACGCCTCACAACCATATAACATTGTTGGAACCACTTTTCCTTCAAACATATCCATTTTTGCTCTCTGAGATAACGCTCTCGTCTTCCGCATATTCTTCAACGCTCCCAAAACCTTTGCCCCCTCCCCCACCCTGTGACTCACTTCTGCTTCCATGGTTCCATCCACTGCTAAGTCCACTCCCAGATATCTAAAACACCTCACTTTCTCCATTTTTTCTCCATTCAAACTTACCTCCCAATTAACTTCTCTCAACCCTACTGAGCCTAATGACCTTGCTCTTATTCACATTTACTTGCAACTTTCTTCTTTCACACACTTCTGCAGTTTCTCACCCGAATCAGCCACCTAGCGCTCTCCCATCAGCGAACAACATCTGACTCACTTCCCAAGCCCTCTCATCCACACCATTCTGCATACTTTCCCCTCTATCCAAAACTCTTGCATTCAACTCCCTAACCACCCCATCCATAAACACATTAAACAACTCTGGAGACATCATGCACCCATGCGGAAAAGTGACATTCACTGGGAACCAATGACTTTCCTCTCTTCCTATCAGGAACTCACACACATGCCTTACATCCTTGGTAAAAACTTTTCACTGCTTCTAGCAACTTACCTCCCACACCAAATACTCTTAAAACATTCCACAAGGCATCTCTATCCACCCTACCATATGCCTTCTCCAGATCCATAAATGCTACATACAATTCCACAGCACGTCGACCCCGGTATACCACTTCGTTCCAATTCACTCTATTCCTTGCACGCCTTTCACCCTCTTGTATGTTCAGGCCCCAATCGCTCAAAATCTTTTTCATTCCACCCTTCCACCTCCAATTTGGTTTCCCACTTCTCCTTGTTCCCTCCACCTCCGACACATATATCCTCTTGGTCAATCTTTCCTCACTCATTCTCTCCATGTAACCAAACCATTTCAAAAGACCCTCTTCTGCTCTCTCAACCATACTCTTTTTATTACCACACATCTCTCTTACCCTATTATTACTTACTCGATCAAACGACCTCACACCACATATTGTCCTCCAACATCTCATTTCCAGCACATCCACCCTCCTGCGCACAACTCTATCCATAGCCCATGCCTCGCAACCATATAACATTGTTGGAACCGCTATTCCTTCAAACATACCCATTTTTGCTTTCTGAGATAATGTTCTTGACTTCCACACATTCTTCAACGCTCCCAGAATTTTCGCCCCCTCCCCCACTCTATGATTCACTTCCGCTTCCATGGTTCCATCCGCTGCCAAATCCACTCCCAGATATCTAAAACACTTTACTTCCTCCAGTTTTTCTCCATTCAAACTTACCTCCTAATTGACTTGACCCTCAACCCTACTGTACCTAATAACCTTGCTCTTATTCACATTTACTCTCAGCTTTCTTCTTTCTCACACTTTACCAAACTCAGTCACCAGCTTCTGCAGTTTCTCACATGAATCAGCCACCAGCGCTGTATCATCAGTGAACAACAACTAACTCACTTCCCAAGCTCTCTCATCCACAACAGGCTGCATACTTGCCCCTCTTTCCAAAATTCTTGCATTCACCTCCCTAACAACCCCATCCATAAACAAATTAAACAACCATGGAGACATCACACACCCCTGTCGCAAACCTACATTCACTGAGAACCAGTCACTTTCCTCTCTTCCAACACGCACACATGCCTTACATCCTCGATAAAAACTTTTCACTGTTTCTAACAACTTGCCTCCCACGCCATATATTCTTAATACCTTCCACAAAGCATCTCTATCAACTCTATCATATGCCTTCTCCAGATCCATAAATGCTACATACAAATCCATTTGCTTTTCTAAGTATTTCTCACATACATTCTTCAAAGCAAACACCTGATCCACACATCCTCTACCACTTCTGAAACCACACTGCTCTTGCCCAATCTGATGCTCTGTACATGCCTTCACCCTTTCAATCAATGCCCTCCCATATAATTTCCCAGGAATACTCAACAAACTTATACCTCTGTAATATTAATAATCATTAAAACAAGATAACATCTTTTAATGCTATAGATGTTTTGAGGGTTGTCATTATCAAAGTATATACTTCACTTAATTCATATTGTTTGGACGGTAAACAGTAAGTTCAGATGGCTATAGAGCTAAAGGAATCTGACCTTGTGTGGGACAGGTCACATTAACATTAGTTTGATCCCTATAACCTTATTAACATCAAATCATACATATTTGCAAAACTTGGATTCAGTCACATCAAAATTTTACAATGCATGGCATCATTTGGTTAAATTCAACTTTAATCAAGGAAATTAGGTTTTTCTATACCATACAGGATTCATCTGTGTATTGTCTGACAAACTGAATATAGCTCTATAGAATCTGAACAAGTGCCAGGTGAATGTTTTTCTCAACCATCCACAGAATGGTCACTAATGTCCTCATACTATTACATGTGAGGACAATAGCAAATGATGCCAGGATGCTGTACACATTCCTCCTGACTATTAGCTAGATTTGGATGAAAATATTTGTTACACAACTGGTCGTTTCGAGTTTTCATCCAAAAATTTCCCTCTCCTTTACATCATGTAATCTGCTGATCTTATTACTTTCTACATATAAATGTTTTACTTTACACATTTCACTGTGATGGAAAATGTTTTTACCTGTGCTTATCTGAACTCGTCTTCGTGCTTCAAAGAGACCGGTTAGTTCCTTTCTAATTACAGTTTTGAGGCTTCTAATTGACAACCCAATGTTGTTTCTAACATCACCTTCACTATGTGCAAGTTTGACTAAAGCATCAGCTTTGTCATGCTCACGGAGGCCTATAAGAGAGGGAATCCATAACAATTTGTTTTGAATCCCTTGAGCAATAATGCCAGTATTTGCGTCTGGCTTTAGAGACCAGCATGTTACATTTTGAACATTCTGATCTCTGAGTGTTAAGGGCAAGTGTTGAAGATAAGAAATCAGAGATACTCAGAATGTGTGTGACAATGATTTATACCCGCTCAATTTGGAGACGTGTCACATTGTGTTGTATCAAACGCTAACTGTTATCTGACAAATAGGCTCCCTTCACTATTTTTCTATCATTATTATTATTATCATTGCTATTACTATCACTATTATTATTATTATCATTATCATTATTATTATTATTATTATTATTATTATTATTATTATTATCTTTTTTATCTTATTTTTATTTTGCTTTGTCGCTGTCTCCCGCGTTAGCGAGGTAGCGCAAGGAAACAGACGAAAGAATGGCCCAACCCGCCCACATACACATGTATATACATACACGTCCACATACGCAAATATACATACCTATACATCTCAATGTACACATATATATATATACACACAGACATATACATATATACACATGTACACAATTCACACTGTCTGCCTTTATTTGTTCCCATCGCCACCTCGCAACACATGGAACAACAAGCCCCTCCCCCCTCATGTGTGCGAGGTAGCGCTAGGAAAAGACACCAAAGGCCCCATTCGTTCACACTCAGTCTCTAGCTGTCATGTAATAATGCCCGAAACCACAGCTCCCTTTCCACAATGCTCTTGTCCTCTCACTAACCCCTGACTTCACTCCCAAGACATTCCCAAACCGCTCTTCCCCTTTACCCTTGAGCTTCGTTTCACTCAGAGCCAAAACATCCAGGTTCCTTTCCTCAAACATACTACCTATCTCTCCTTTTTTCTCATCTTGGTTACATCCACACACATTTAGACACCCCAATCTGAGCCTTCGAGGAGGATAAGCACTCCTCGCGTGACTCCTTCTTCTGTTTCCCCTTTTAGAAAGTTAAAATACAAGGAGGGGAGGGTTTCTGGCCCCCCGCTCCCGTCCCCTTTAGTCGCCTTCTACGACACGTGAGGAATGCGTGGGAAATATTCTTTCTCTCCTATCCCCAGGGATAGGGATTATCATTATCATTATCATTATGACTATATCATCACTGAGTAAACTTGAGCCTTATCTCATGCTTCTTGGTTGTTTTATTATTCTTATGTGTTCTTACATTTCATATGTAAGAAATAGTGCATAGTGTAAATCAGATGTATATAAGTGTTTGAGAGACGTATCTGATTAGCGGAATATGGACAAAAAATTATTTTTTCCCTTTGATTACCTACAAATATCTCTTTATATCAATTGTTGTTCCACCATCTCATTTGAACACAGCATAGGTAATCTAGATGGCATATGCTGTGATATTCTGGTATATATCGGCTTATCTCAGCTAATTTCGGCACATTTGGGGGTTTTGTAGTTCCGATGTACTTTGCCACAGTAAATTCATTCACATTCAACGATCAGCACCTGGTTTGTCCCTTCATTTACGTTACCCTTGCATTTGGGCTAGTGTTCTCTCATTTGACTCAACTAGAAAACGATATACATATGGGATAACTATAGTAACTAGTTACATCACTATCAGAGCCGGGAAAAGGTGTTCTCGTTACGGAATAAGGGGAAAATATAAAGTCACACAGATTTACTGCCTACAGTGAACTAAAGAAAACCATTAAGTTAGTTAAAGTGATTGGGTATTTTTCAGAATGGATGACTACGTTGCTCGTGCAAATCAAGATAATAATCTCTTCTAGATAGACTTAGTTTGAAAAAGCTTCAATAAAACTTTCGAAGTTTTGGAGGGAAGATATGAACCAGTGGGTAGTAGAGACCCTTTAATCAAATCGAAGCTGAAGTACCGGACATAAAGTTCCTTTAATCCACGAACATATCATATAAGGAACTCAAAGAGTAAAGTTAATCATATAGATTTATGTAGGGAAAATAAGAGACATACATCAAAGTTAACGTAAGCGTGCCGCGAATATGGCAGAAAATAGCAAACAAACCAAAAAGAGTTTTATTCAAGATAAGAGAAAAAGTCATTATCCAGGGAACTGGTCCATCAATCGCGGAAGATCATGTCTCTCACTTACTATATATCAGAGCACTTCCTTATATTTACAATGTTATCCTCAACTTCCATAACCAGACCTCACACACGTAACAAAATAACAAGGATAAAACAGACTGCTTAAAAAGAAACACAACTTTCACACTTACAAGATCCAGCTTATCACACTTACAAGAATACACTTGTTAGTGTTACATTCCTCACCTACACAGTCACAGCTCTCACATTTGCAAAGCCACACTGCTCAGTATAACACGTCCTAGATCTACTCTCTCAATTTGTCAAACTCGTTATCCTATCAGAGGTACCTACAGAGGTACCGTTCTTCCTAGGTATCACAGTGACAAAACGAGCGACCGAAATCCCCAAAAATTATGTATAACAAAACTTCGTTATGTTTTGCGAGTACTGAGAAGAAATTCTTGCTTGTCTCTCTCTCTCTGGTGACTGTAGGGTTTCTAACCCCATCGCTCCCTTCCATTTTAGTCACCTCTGAACTAGACACAGGAGAAAGATCGTGAGAATTCTTATTAATATGCGAAAGAGACCGTACTTCATGAATAGTGTTGCAAATGGACTTACCGGTATTCAAGTAATAGGTTTGACTGAAATGAACACACACATACACACAGAGGAATGGCCAAACCCACCCACATACACATGTATATACATGAAGGTCCACACACGCTCATATACATACCTATACATTTCAACATATACATACATATACATACACACATATACATACACACATATACATATCCATACTTACTGCCTTCATCCATTCCCGTTGCCACCCAGCCACACACGAGATAGCATTCCCCTACCCCCCGCGAGGCTGCGCCAGGAACAGACAACAAAGGCCACATTCGTTCACACTCAGTCTCTAGCTGTCATGTGTAATGCACCGAAACCACAGCTTCCTTTCCACATCCAGGCCCCACGGACCTTTCTATGGTTTACCCCAGACGCTTCACATGCCCCGGTTCAGTTCATTGACAGCACGTCGACCCCTTCATACCACATCGTTCCAATTCACTCTATTCCTTGCATGCCTTTCACCCTCCTGTATGTTCAGGTCTCGATCGCTCAAAATCTTTTTCACTTTATCCTTCCACCTCCAATTTGGCGTCCCGCTTCTCCTCGTTCCCTCCACCTCTGACACATACGTCCTATTTGTCAATATTTCCTCACTTATTCTCTCCATGTGTCCAAATCATTTCAACACACCCTCTTCTGCTCTCTCAACCAAACTCTTTTTATTACCACACATCTCTCTTACCCTTTCATTACTTACTCGATCAAACCCACTCACACCACATACTGTCCTCAAACATTTCATTTCCAACACATCCACCCTCCTCCGCACAACCCTATCTATAGCCCATGCCTCGCAGCCATATAACATTATTGGAACCACTATTCCTTCAAACATACCCATTTTTGCTCTCTGAGATAACGTTTTCGCCTTCTACACATTCTTCAACGCTCCCAGAACCTTTACTCCCTCCCCCACCCTGTGACTCGCTTCCACTTCTATGTTTCCATCTGCTGCTAAGACCACTCCCAGATATCTAAAACACTTACTTCCTCCAGTTTTTCATCATTCAAATTTACCTCCCTCAACTCTACTGAACATAGTGACCTTGCTCTTATTGACATGCACTCTCAGCTTTCTTTTTCACACACTTTACTAGACAGTCACCAGCTCCTGCAGTTTTTCACCCGAATCAGCCACCAGCGCTGTATCATCAGCAAACAACAACTGACTCATTTCCTAAGCCCTCTCATCCACAACAGACTGCATACTTGCCCCTCTCTCCAAAACTCTTGCACTCACCTCCCTAACAACCCCATCCATGAACAAATTAAACGACCATGGAGACACCACGCACCCCTGCCGCAAACCGACGTTCACTGGAAACCAATTACTTTCCTCTCTTCCTAGTCGTATACATGCCTTAAATCCTCGATAAAATCTTTTCACTGCTTCTAGCAACTTACCTCCCACACCATATGGTCTTAATACCTTCCACAGAGCATTTCTACCAAATCTATCATATGTTTTCTCCAGATCCATAAATGCTACATACAAATCCATCTGTTTTTCTAAGTATTTCTCACATACATTCTTCAAAGCAAACACCTGATCCACACGTCCTCTACCACTTCTGAAACCACAGTGCTCTTCCCCAATCTGATGCTCTGTACATACCTTCACCCTCTCAATCAACACCCTCTCATATGATTTCCTAGGAATACTCAACAAACGTATACCTCTGTAATTTGAACACTCCCTTTTATCCCCTTTGCCTCTGTACAATGGCACTATGCATCCATTCCGCCAATCCTCAAGCACTTCACCATGAACCATACATACATTAAATAACCTTACCAACCAGTCAACAACACAGTCACCCTCTTTTTTAATAAATTCCACTGCAATACCATCCAAACCTGCCGCCTTACCGGCTTTCATCTTACGCAAAGCTTTCACCACCTCTGTTTAACAAATCATTTTTCCTGACCCTCTTACCTCGTACACCACATCGACCAACACATCCTATATCTGTCACTCTATCATCAAACTCATTCAACAAACCTTCAAAATACTCACTCCATCTTCCCCTCACTTCACCACTATTTGTTATTACCTCCCCACTGGCCCCCTTCACCGATGTTCCCATTTGTTCTCTTGCCTTACGCGCTTTATTTACCTCATTCTAAGACATACTTTTATTCTCCCTAAAATTTAATGATACTCTCTCACCCCAACTATCATTTGCCCTCTCTTTCACCTCTTGCACCTTTCTCTTGGCCTCTTGCCTCTTTCTTTTATACATCTTCCAGTCATTTGCACTATTTCCCTGGAAAAATCGTCCAAATGCCTCTCTCTTGTCTTTCACAAATAATATATATATATATATATATATATATATATATATATATATATATATATATATATATATATATATATATATATTTATATATATTTATATATATATATATATATATATATATATATATATATATATATATATATATATATATATATATTATTATTATTTTTTCCTTTGTCGCTGTCTCCCGCGTTTGCGAGGTAGCGCAAAGAAACAGACGAAAGAAATGGCCCAACCCACCCCCATACACATGTATATACATACACGTCCACACACGCAAATATACATACCTACACAGCTTTCCATGGTTTACCCCAGACGCTTCACATGCCCTGATTCAATCCACTGACAGCAGGTCAACCCCGGTATACCACATCGATCCAATTCACTCTATTCCTTGCCCTCCTTTCACCCTCCTTCATGTTCAGGCCCCGATCACACAAATTTTTTTCACTCCATCTTTCCACCTCCAATTTGGTCTCCCACTTATCCTTGTTCCCTCCACCTCCGACACATATATCCTCTTGGTCAATCTTTCCTCATTCATTCTCTCAATGTGCCCAAATCATTTCAAAACACCCTCTTCTGCTCTCTCAATCACGCTCTTTTTATTTCCACACATCTCTCTTACCCTTACGTTACTTACTCGATCAAACCACCTCACACCACACATTGTCCTCAAACATCTCATTTCCAGCACATCCACCCTCCTGCGCACAACTCGATCCATAGCCCACGCCTCGCAACCATACAAAATTGTTGGAACCACTATTCCTTCAAACATACCCATTTTTGCTTTCCGAGATAATGTTCTCGACTTCCACACATTCTTCAAGGCTCCCAGATTTTCGCCCCCTCCCCCACCCTATGATCCACTTCCGCTTCCATGGTTCCATCCACTGCCAGATCCACTCCCAGATATCTAAAACACTTTACTTCCTCCAGTTTTTCTCCATTCAAACTTACCTCCCAATTGACTTGACCCTCAACCCTACTGTACCTAATAACCTTGCTCTTATTCACATTTACTCTTAACTTTCTTCTTTCACACACTTTACCAAACTCAGTCACCAGCTTCTGCAGTTTCTCACATGAATCAGCCACCAGCGCTGTATCATCAGCGAACAACAACTGACTCACTTCCCAGGCTCTCTCATCCCCAACAGACTTCATACTTGCCCCTCTTTCCAAAACTGTTGCATTCAGCTTCCTAACAACCCCATCCATAAAGAAATTAATATATATATATATATATATATATATATATATATATATATATATATATATATATATATATATATATATATAATTCTTTCTTTCTTTCATACTATTCGCCACTTTCCCGCGTTAGCGAGGTAGCGTTAAGAAAAGAGGACTGGGGCTTTGAGGGAATATCCTCATCTGGCCCCCTTCTCTGTTCCTTCTTCGAGAAAAAAAAAAAAAAACCAAGAGGGGAGGATTTCCAGCCCACCGCTCCCTTCCCTTTTAGTCGCCTTCTACGACACGCAGGGAATACGTGGGAAGTATTCTTTCTCCCCTATCCCCAGGGATAATATATATATATATATATATATATATATATATATATATATATATATATATATATATATTCTTTTTTTTTTTTTTTCATACTATCGCCATTTCCCGCGACAGCGAGGTAGCGTTAAGAACAGAGGACTGGGCCTTTGAGGAAATATCCTCACCTGGCCCTCTTCTCTGTTCCTTCTTTTGGAAAATTAAAAAAAAGAAAAAAAAAAACGAGAGGGGAGGATTTCCAGCCCCCCGCTCCCTTCCCTTTTAGTCGCCTTCTACGACACGTAGGGAATACGTGGGAAGTATTCTTTCTCCCCTATCCCCAGGGATAATATATATATATATATATATATATTTATTTATTTTATTTAATTTATATATATTTATATTTATATATTTATATATATATTTATTTATTTTATTTAATTTACTTTGTCGCTGTCTCCCGCGTTTGCGAGGTAGCGCCAGGAAACAGACGAAAGAAATGGCCCAACCCACCCCCATACACAATGTATATACATACACGTCCACATACGCAAATATACATACCAATACATCTCAATGTACACATATATATACACACAGTGAAGGGGGCTAATGGGGAGGTGATAACAAGTAGTGGTGATGTGAGAAGGAGATGGAGTGAGTATTTTGAAAGTTTGTTGAATGTGTTTGATGATAGAGTGGCAGATATAGGGTGTTTTGGTCGAGGTGGTGTGCAAAGTGAGAGGGTTACGGAAAATGATTTGGTAGGCAGAGAAGATGAAAGCCGGCAAGGCAGCAAGTTTGGATGGTATTGCAGTGGAATTTATTTAAAAAGGGGGTGACTGTATTGTTGACCGGTTGGTAAGGTTATTCAAAGTATGTATGATTCATGGTGAAGTGCCTAAGGATTTGCGGAATGCTTGCATAGAGGCATTGTACAAAGACAAAGGGGATAAGAGTGAGTGCTCAAATTACAGAGGTATAAGTTTATTGAGTATTCCTAGTAAATTATATGGGAGGGTATTGATTGAGAGGGTGAAGGCATGTATAGAGCATCAGATTGGGGAAGAGCAGTGTGGTTTCATAAGTGGTAGATGATGTGTGGATCAGGTGTTTGCTTTGAAGAATGTATGTGAGAAATACTTAGAAAAGCAAATAGATTTGTATGTAGCATTTATGGATCTGGAGAAGGCATATGATAGAGTTGATAGAGATGCTCTGTGGAAGGTATTAAGAATATATGGTGTGGGAGGCAAGTTGTTAGAAGCAGTGAAAAGTTTTTATCGAGGATGTAAAGCATGTGTACGTGTAGGAAGAGAGGAAAGTGACTGGTTCTCAGTGATGTAGGTTTGCGGCAGGGGTGTGTGATGTCTCCATGGTTGTTTAATTTGTTTATGGATGGGGTTGTTAGGGAAGTGAATGCAAGAGTTTTGGAAAGAGGGGCAAGTATGCAGTCTGTTGTGGATGAGAGAGCTTGGGAAGTGAGTCAGTTGTTGTTCGCTGATGATACAGCGCTGGTGGCTGATTCATGTAAGAAACTGCAGAAGCTGATGACTGAGTTTGGTAAAGTGTATGAAAGAAGAAAGTTGAGAGTAATTGTGAATAAGAGCAAGGTTATTAGGTACAGTAGGGTTGAGGGTCAAGTCAATTGGGAGGTAAGTTTGAATGAAGAAAAACTGGAGGAAGTAAAGTGTTTTAGATATCTGGGAGTGGATCTGGCAGCGGATGGAACCATGGAAGCGGAAGTGAATCATAGGGTGTGGGAGGGGGCGAAAATTCTGGGAGCCTTGAAGAATGTTTGGAAGTCGAGAACATTATCTCAAAAAGCAAAAATGGGTATGTTTGAAGGAATAGTGGTTCCAACAATGTTGTATGGTTGCGAAGCGTGGGCTATGGATAGAGTTGTGCGCAGGAGAGTGGATGTGCTGGAAATGAGATGTTTGAGGACAATATGTGGTGTGAGGTGGTTTGATCGAGTAAGTAATAATAGGGTAAGAGAGATGTGTGGTAATAAAAAGAGTATGGTTGAGAGAGCAGAAGAGGGTGTTTTGAAATGGTTTGGTCACATTGAGAGAATGAGTGAGGAAAGATTGACCAAGAGGATATATGTGTCAGAGGTGGAGGGAACGAGGAGAAGTGGGAGACCAAATTGGAGGTGGAAAGATGGAATGAAAAAGATTTTCAGTGATCGGGGCCCGAACATGCAGGAGGGTGAAAGGCGTGCAAGGAATAGAGTGAATTGGAACGATGTGGTGTACCGGGGTCGACGTGCTGTCAATGGATTGAACCAGGGAATGTGAAGCGTCTGGGGTAAACCATGGAAAGTTCTGTGGGGCTTGGATGTGGAAAGGGAGCTGTGGTTTCGGTGCATTATTACATGACAGCTAGAGACTGAGTGTGAACGAATGGGGCCTTTGTTGTCTTTTCCTAGCGCTACCTCGTACACATGAGGGGGGAGGGGGTTGTTATTCCATGTGTGGCGACGTGGCGATGGGAATAAATAAAGGCAGACAGTATGAATTATGTACATGTGTATATATGTATATGTCTGTGTGTGTATACATATGTGTACATTGAGATGTATAGGTATGTATATTTGCGTGTGTGGACGTGTTTGTATATACATGTGTATGTGGTTGGGTTGGGCCATTCTTTCGTGTGTTTCTTTGCGCTACCTCGCTAACGCGGGAGACAGCGACAAAGCAAAATAAATAAATAAATAAATAAATATATATATATATATATATATATATATATATATATATATATATATATATATATATATATATATATATATCTGTTCCTTCTTTTGGAAAATGAAAAACGAGAGGGGAGGATTTCCAGCCCCCCGCCCCCTTCACTTTTTCCAAAAGAAGGAACAGGGAAGGGGGCCAAGTGAGAATGTTCCCTCAAAGGCTCAGTCCTCTGTTCTTAATGCTACCTCGCTAATGCGGGAAATAGCGAATAGTATGAAAAAAAAAAAAAAAAAATATATATATATATATATATATATATATATATATATATATATATATATATATATATATATATATATATATACATATATTATTATTTTTTTTATTATACTTTGTCGCTGTCTCCCGCGTTTGCGAGGTAGCGCAAGGAAACAGACGAAAGAAATGGCCCAACCCCCCCCATACACATGTATATACATACGTCCACACACGCAAATATACATACCTACACAGCTTTCCATGGCTTACCCCAGACGCTTCACATGCCTTGATTCAATCCACTGACAGCACGTCAACCCCGGTATACCAAATCGCTCCAATTCACTCTATTCCTTGCCCTCCTTTCACCCTCCTGCATGTTCAGGCCCCGATCACACAAAATCTTTTTCACTCCATCTTTCCACCTCCAATTTGGTCTCCCTCTTCTCCTTGTTCCCTCCACCTCCGACACATATATCCTCTTGGTCAATCTTTCCTCACTCATCCTCTCCATGTGCCCAAACCACTTCAAAACACCCTCTTCTGCTCTCTCAACCACGCTCTTTTTATTTCCATACATCTCTCTTACCCTTACGTTACTCACTCGATCAAACCACCTCACACCTACACATTGTCCTCAAACATCTCATTTCCAGCACATCCATCCTCCTGCGCACAACTCTATCAATAGCCCACGCCTCGCAACCATACAACATTGTTGGAACCACTATTCCTTCAAACATACCCACCCTATGATCCACTTCCGCTTCCATGGAACCATGGAAGCGGAAGTGGATCATAGGGTGGGGGAGGGGGCGAAAATTCTGGGGGCCTTGAAGAATGTGTGGAAGTCGAGAACATTATCTCGGAAAGCAAAAATATATATATATATATATATATATATATATATATATATATATATATATATATATATATATATATATATATATATATTTGGTCTCCCTCTTCTCCTCGTTCCCTCCACCTCCGACACATATATCCTCTTGGTCAATCTTTCCTCACTCATTCTCTCCATGTGACCAAACCATTTCAAAACACCCTCTTCTGCTCTCTCAACCACGCTCTTTTTATTTCCACACATCTCTCTTACCCTTACGTTACTTACTCGATCAAACCACCTCACACCACACATTGTCCTCAACCATCTCATTTCCAGCACATCCATCCTCCTGCGCACAACTCTATCCATAGTCCACGCCTCGCAACCATACAACATTGTTGGAGGTGGAAAGATGGAGTGAAAAAGATTTTGTGTGATCGGGGCCTGAACATGCAGGAGGGTGAAAGGAGGGCAAGGAATAGAGTGAATTGGAGCGATGTGGTATACCGGGGTTGACGTGCTGTCAGTGGATTGAATCAAGGCATGTGAAGCGTCTGGGGTAAACCATGGAAAGCTGTGTAGGTATGTATATTTGCGTGTGTGGACGTATGTATATACATGTGTATGGGGGTGGGTTGGGCCATTTCTTTCGTCTGTTTCTTTGCGCTACCTCGCAAACGCGGGAGACAGCGACAAAGCAAAAAAAAAAAAAAAAAAAAAATATATATATATAAAGGTATTAAGAATATTAAGAATATATATATATATATATATATATATATATATATATATATATATATATATATATATATATATATATATATATATGAATCTTAAATGGCATTCTGTTATCTAAGTGGGTGAAACAGTAAATCTTGGAAAATAAATAGTGCTGCGTGAGGGAGGTTTACCAGGTACCACTTACCAAATTCATACTGAATTAGATCTCAAGCAGTGTACAACAACCTTTTCACTCAGATGATATTGTATATTTGTTTATGTTTGTGTAACTGAAGGAAAAAAATCTTTAATAGGAAAAATCAAATGAAATCATTATTCATGCCCGTGAAGGAGAAAAAAAAAATAGTATTTCATAAACGATCCTTAACTGACAACTTTAAAACTGGCGAACGATTAATCACCGACTTGTGCGACGAAACTTATTACTCACATATTTCTTATGAAAGAATAATGCATGAGAAATTACTTAGTTCCGTCTCTTTCCTAAACAGATGAAATAAAAGAATAAAGAATAAAAAAAGAATTCATTATGAAATTAACATCATATTCGTTTGCGTGTGGCTGCAGGATCATGTCAACATAAAACGCCTGAGTTGGGCGAGCTTCGTACGCTGCCCTAATGAAGTTGACTTTTCAGGCGCTAATTTAAACTTTGCGTTGAGAAAGTGATTGATCGTGGTGAGGGATCCAATAACTGGGGTGAATACTGGCCGGGGTTAATTGTTTATTGATATGTTGAAGAGTAAGAGGTAATAGTATACTACAAGTTCATTGGTAAACTGGAGTTAATAGAGTTAATTGTATACTCTTGAGTTTACGGAGGTACAATATATATACTGATTCCTATAGCATAGGTAATAACTGGTATGCTACAGCCTAAGTTCTCTGGCGTAGTGAATGTCATTTGCTTATCGGGACAGTAATAGTAAAGCAAGAGGCTCTTTCTCATTCAACACTCTTTTCTACATATCAGCCGACAGGAAAACAGTATAAAGGAATACCCTACAGTAGTAAAGAAAGAATATACTGACTTCAAAAATCTATAAGAAAGAAAAACACATCTGCTCTATTTCAAGCCACCGATTACTTAAGTATTCATCCTTCCTTATTCACAAGGTGAGCTTAATCATTGACATATGTAACTCTCATCATTAATTTGGTTTATTTACCGAAATTTATTCTATCAAGTAATTATTTAGCTTTAGATATGGAAGGTAGGTAATTCACAAAAACGAAAATACGTCTATCCTAGCCTCAGTAAATGGTGTCTCAGTACAGTACACGAAAAAGCTAGTTGACAGAGAACCTGATGGTTTATAAAGAGGTTTTCTGCTGGAGGACCTATCTAACCCTCCGCTCCTTCCGACGTATCATCAGGCAGGAAAACGGTAAAATGTTTACATGATGCACTGACATGGAAATTCTAAAAGAAAGCGTGAAAGAAAAATATATTCGCTGGTTGCTTCTAGGTAGAATTATCTTACCTTCTCATTTTTCAGAAAAAAAGCTTATACTACATATTTTACCGTCATCTTTCGAAAGGCTTAGTCACCAAAAATTTTCTTCGTAACTTAATTTGTCTAGTTTTTATTCAATCATGTAAAACTTTTATTGAAGAAGAATGAAGCCAAAGCTTCAGTAAACGTTGGGCTGTAATACAAGGATTCGAAGAAGTTAAATAATTGAAGACCAGATGGTATATGAGGAGGTTACTTGCTGGAGGAAAATAAGTCTCTTAACTTCCTAATCTATACACAGGTAGAGATAACAAAGCAGGAGGCTCCTTCCTACCCAACATTCCATCCGACACGTCAGCCTCCAGCATTGTAGCTTTATGGAATCACATTTGTACTACAGAGAACATATTCTTATATGGAAACTCTGTAGAAACGATATAAGGAAAATATTCTAATCTAGTTTCAGTCGCTGGTTACTTCTAATTAGTATTTTAGCCTCTCGTTTGTCACTCTCGAATAGGCTTATTCACCTAATATTCATGTCATTAAACATTTTTCTAGATTTCATTTAAAGACAACGATCGTCTGCGCCTCGATAATGTGGTAATAATTTATTCCAGTGTTAGCTGCGGTTCTGTGGATGATTCTGTTGTTATGTTTCTTCCTCTGAGAGTCAGGTCTCAAACTTGTTATTGTACCTGTCCCTCCCGCACTCTTACAGTAAGTTATCATTTTTCTTGTACATGAGAATTACCAGTCTTTGCCTCTTGTATTTTTCTGCAGACATTCACACTCACATCTATATGCGCAAGCATACAGAGAGCAATTTTCATGGACTTTTCTGACAAACAACCAAAAGCAAAGACGTGGTGAGGTGACGGTATAGATGCGTAACGGGTCGGCTGCAGGGGATGGGAGTGTTGATATTGGGAGAGAAACTGACCATTTTAAAGTTGTGGGTGGAGGGGGATGGAGATGAGGTACCAAGTCCAGATTTATAATCTTCATAATACGAGCTATAGACATTTATCACGATAATTTGTATGGATCAACAGTTGTACATGTATATCATGTCCTCAATTCTGTCGCTTTTTAATTGTAAATGAATTCATCTAACTATATTATGAAAATTACGAACACTGTCGGAAACTGTTTCCAGTTCCAGCTGTTTCCCGCATTCTAACCTAAATTTTTTTTCGCTCAAATGCAATATGAATAAATTTGCTTTATCTTATGAATCATAATTGAAAATCGATATGAATAAAGAAAATAAAATCAGTATCATAGGTATGTGAATATACTTTCTGAGACTTATGGAGTCAAACATGATCACAAACTGCTGGCAAGAGGAAAACTTCAGAATTCATCAACAGAGACCGAATATCTGTGAATCCAGTACGAACTGCAGTGGAAGTGTCCCGTAGGCAGTCGATCTGTTAACGCAGCCGGAGACGTAAAAACGCGGGCCCAACAATGGCAAAGGGTCGGAAACATTTTAGTTTTGATGAATCGCTACCGTCGGATTGTCCGGTAGAGCTCTCCGGTTTCCTCGTCTCCTTAACTATCGTTCACATTAACTTGACGATGATAAGTCGGATCTTCTCTTCTTCATCTAATGCTCCGTTTACTTTTAATTCTGCTGAAAATAAAAGCCTAAATAAAAATCGTATTATTTACTTTATTTGGAAAATTCGTTGACGGTGTGTGGCGCGCGGCTGGGAGGCAGAGGGTCAGGTCAAGTAAGGGGAAAATACAATGGAAATAAAAGAATTGTGGAATGGCTGTGCTGCCAATGGGCCAATTTTTGCGTGTGCGGGGGAGGAGGAAAATCATCAGTTATTGGAGGAATATGGAAATATGCTATTGTTTGCATTAATTGAAATGGAAATTCTGATGGAAATGGGAACTACGTTATGAAGCAGTGAATCAGTGGTTCGGGAAGTCAAAAATAATACATTTGGCCGGAGGTCATCTCACGTTGCGTCCAACAACTGGGAGGTTATTACGAGCAACAGTCGCGCGTTGTATTAGTGGCAAAAACGTCGTTACGATGATAGGGTCACTGACTACCTCTGTACAAGAACTACACTTCTCGTCATAGAAGCAGAAAAGACACATACGATATAAAAGATTCATGTCGAATCCGTTTGAATTCCAACACTTGAGATGGAAATTCCTTTCACATGGTATGAAAGTATCTGTCTTTCATCGCGACGCTGGTAATCTATACATATACTGTAGGTTACTTATAGAAGCAATTTGTATATTAAGCTATGCTAAAACCAGCTGAAGATGTACATGCCATCCTGTTGATACTTGACAGACACACGTGCACAGACATCCAATCCTCACGTCTACCAGACCACTACAGATACTTATCATGGGCAGTAAAGCTGAAGGCTCCTTCCAACTCACCACCGTCCCCTGCACAACAGCTAACAGGAACACAGCTTTGATGGAACACCGTAGCAAAGACAGAACGTACTGACATGATAGCTTATACGAACAGATAAATGGAAAACTCATTTTCATCTGCTTACAGTTACTGAGTACCATGAGGAAAATGTTTAACCGTTAATACAGTAAGCAGAAAAGATATACCATCCATTTGCTACGAAAAGAAGTGAGATAGAAAATTAATCCACAAATGAGTAACGAGAGGCTGTCTAAGAGTTTATATATGTCCTAAATGGAGGGAACAAGCAGAAAGGGGGGATATCGAAGACGAGGTGGAAGAATGGAGTGAAAGATGCACCCAGATCACCCCATCTCCCTTACAACATGCAGCAGGAGACAGGAACAAGCGGAATTTATATCTGAGTGGCGATGGTGGGCGGCTGGCCAAGTGCTGAGTGGAAACAACACTGGGAGGAAAGGCAGCGCGCTCTGGAAGGAATCCCTCTTTGTCGATGTTGTTGTTGTTAACCTGTGTATCTCTATCTCCTCGTTTTTAGACTTTCTTCTAACGTTAGTGAATGTTTTCTGACGTTACTATGATCGTACGAGGAAAGGCAAGATATACGCTATTTGCTCATGATTGTGAATATGATTATGAATATTATGGAGCATACGATAATCCGCGTATCGCAAAAGAGCTGGATGAGATGGGAAGGAGGGGAATTATGGGAGGGTGAAAGTAGGGGTAGGGCTAGAGGGAAATTCTGGCGACATATGGCAGTCTATGCGGGGGTGGAGAGTGATGCCAACTCCCAAGAATTAACTTATTTTCTCTAGGCTCTAGAAATATATTTGCTAAAATAATCTCTTTATATTCTCACTTAGCATATATTTCACGGATGAGAAAAACTTAAATGATTTTGATCATGGTAAATATGACAATATCAAGATAAGAAAAATCTATAACTATGAACTTATCAAACTGAAAGAGAAAGAATAAAAAAAAAATCCTGTGGGATGGGAGTTGTTTTCGAGAGGAGTCTCATCTAGTATTGATTCATGGAACAGTCCAAGTGACACACCACGATCGATTTTGGACCAATTGGTGAGTTACTAGATAGACTGGAACCTATGGATCTGGCTGGAAATAATTAAGAAGAATGTTTTCATGCAAATCGTCAACAACAGCTCTGGGGAAACCGAGCGTTTCAGTTAGGTCGATTCGTCACTAATACAATTATTGTCTCTCAGAAATTCCAGATGTTTTATGCATGAAAAAATTTAATAGTTTACGACGACCTAGGAACATTGGGGTCAGATTATCTCGATGGATTGATAATCATGTGTTTATAAGTCGTAATTAATGTGTGGTGCATGATGGTGGAATATATGGAGATGAGGACATTTAGAAGCAATAAAGAGGATGATGTAAAGAGATAGGTAGAGAGACACAAATGGATACATAGATAAGCAGATCGCTGGATTGACAGAGAGAGAGAAAACCAGAAACATGATGACACGAAGATTGAGACAGACAGGCCAAATACACACACACTACTCGAGATATCAGTCTTCACAGTTTCCCTTGGAGACAACAGCACCAACAAGTTTGTAAAATTCGTCTACAATTACATAGAGGAAAAGACCTGGTCACTGGACATGTAAGTCTTCAAAGGAACGCCATCATACCTAGCCAAAACAGTTGGTTATCCTTTGATATATTCCTTTAAAAGTTCGAATGAGAAATGTTTACTGATGATGTGAAACACGTGTAGAATATGCTCAGAAGCCTGGTAGGGTATCTGGCAGCCATGCTGATACTCTGATTGGTGGTACTCGGTAAGAGAGAGAGCTACTGAGCTTTTGATTCATGCCAAAAGCTTCGGCAACGGACAATAGTCTTCATCAAGACCAGACCTCTCCTCGGTACTCATGCTCCACGATCTCCTGCTTACGTATTGAGTCTCCCAACTTCCACATGCTTCATAGTCTCCCACTTACGCAAGCTCCACAACCCTCCACTAACTCACTCACTCACCCTCAACAAATCACCACTCATTCCCGCCCCACAGCTTCTAGTCACTCCCGCCCAACAGCCACCCGCTCACTTGCACCTCACTTGTGCTCCAAAGACTCCCATATTCATATACCCCGTGCTCAAGGAAACCTGCCACTTACCTATGCTCCAGAGCCCGTCGCTTACGCTATCATCTCCCCCCCCCCCCCATGCGCCACTGCCCCCCCCTCAATGCTATAACTCACAGCCCTCCTCATACTATGTTCTAGAACCTTCTTTATGCTCATCCCTCACAAATTCTATATCATTTTCGCACCAGTAGCTCCTCACATTTCCCCTGCCTCAACTTCATCCTCTTGGAATATCATGGATGGTACGCTCTGAATCCTTCTTTTTTATGTGTACATATATGTAGGAATCTTATTCAGAATATATCTTTCCAGTTGTTGCTTAGCAACGACCTTGTTCCGTCGAATAGGTGACAAAAAGCTGTTGAAAAATGACAGTGAATAACTATTTGCCCGCTGGTAACTTTTACATGGATAGAGACGATGAAAGAGAAGGAAGAATCTATGAGAAAAACGGGAAAAAAAATCTTCAATGATGGTGGCAATGAAACAGCGTTAGTAGTACTAATAGCAGTCACTCACACACACATACACACACACACACACACACACACACACACACACACACACACACATCTACATATACAGGAAACATGTCATTTTGAATTAGTTTATACAGGGAACCTTAACCCTGTGAAGATAAAAACTTAACGTATTGAGCACAAAGTCTTAGATCATAGAATTCTGAGGCTCAGTCATCGTACCTCCCGTTTATATTGTGGTGTTCACGGGGTTAAGCTATCGAACACAGGAAGTCTGGTGACGTGTGTTTGACATGTGCCAGATACCATACTACTTACATTGTGAACATCCGTGAAAAATAACATCACCTTGATTTAAAGCGGCAGTCTTATCTTTTGTTTTTCACTTTTTCCGTTGTTGTTTTTACTTTTTTCTTAATATTCTGTTGACGTTACTCTCTTGCCATCTTAATATAAGTTGAAGACTTTTTCAATTATTTGTATGCTGTCTTCGTCATGCACTTGCTCATGCATTTCGTTCCCTAGGAAATAAGTCGATTTGTCCCGAACTTCATGAAATTTTTTTAGAACAATAATCAAAATTTTCCGTTCACAGATACGTTCATATCACCATAGATTTTTTCCAAGAAAGACTCAATTAAAGCTTTGCTCTCCATCGATGTTGCAAAACACCCTCTGCAGTTTGCCACCAGCAACACTCCAACACATCCTGCCGGGGATACCTGGGACTATGAGTCATTCCTAACTCCTCCAGATGAGGTTGCTGAAGCCTCATCATACACATTCCTTTTTAGTGTGAGGAAGCTTGCGTCCACAGCGTGGCTTGTGAGTGAGGTAGCTAGCATGCTTCTTCTCAGTACGAGACAACGAATACCTCCGGATTCCTTGCTAGTACGATCCTTTGCACGCGACTGCATAATGATTCACTTGTCTTACTGCTTCTTGCACATGACAATCATTGGTACCCTTTCTAACATATTATTGCCATTAGTGTATTGTATCAACCTCCATTCACTTTATAATCATGTTATCGATACTTCAGCTTAACTTTTCTAAACTTTAAATTTTTCACCAATTTTTTTCCTTCCCGTTTTACCTTCCTTGAAATCCCATCTTGTTATTCTCCTCCTGATGAAATTTCGCCTACCTCGTCAATATTGTGCTGTTTTTGAGCTCCTTATTCACGTTCGTTTTCTCATTTGATAATTCCTTCTTTTCTTTGTTCCTGTCCCGCAGATGTCTGATATCTTCCTCCTACATGCCATATTAGATTTTTTCTAAGTCTAGTTAAAATCCTTCTTTTCCTCCTTTCTTCTTACATCACGTCATGTTTTTGTTCATATTTTATCTAAGATAGTTCACAAAAATCTTCTCTCTTCAGGATGAAATATCACTGAAATGCCATTATTTTGCATATCATTATCAAGATATGCACATTTCTACACTCTCATGGCTATGTCTCGTTTATATCAATTGTGCTATACATCAATGGACAAGCTATAAGTTTTCTGTATTGTGCATACAGTACAAAAGTGACTTACCACTCTTGTGTGAAACATTATGACACCAGGAACGAAAGATTTTGAGAAATGCCCATTGGTCTGGCCTCACATTGGTAGCCCTGCTTTCATGATATTTTAACAAATCGACTGCTAGCGACATATCTAGTCATTTGCCATAATAAATGCTATATTGATTTCATATTTCGATGGATATCAAAGTGGGGCTATCATAATTATTTGTGAATTTGTCTCAAGTTCACGCTTACTTACCCTGCTGATACAAAAGGAGTCGTGATTTTCGAAATTCATCGGAGCCATCTGGGACGATACCTCTTTCATCGTCTGTATGATACATAGCTTCATATTCTGGTTTTCATGAAGTCTTATTACCATGCTGTCACTTGTAATTACACATCAATTCTCTCCTTTAAACTATCTTAGTGCTATTCAGTTTTTTTCACCAAATTCACCTTGCTGACCTGACCAAACTTCCCCACGAGATCAACTTGGCTCATTTTCTCTTCACTCCATGTCTTCTCTTCTTAGCTGCAATCCTCTCTTGTTTAATTATCATTTTTCTTCGTTAGTTTTCTTTTAATATATATTACCAGTTACGGTTTACGTTCTGTGTACTTTGAATATTGTGCTACAGTGAACGAAATTTTATTTTCTTTCCATATCTCATCTTCAGGCATCTACGAAAACTTCCTCTCCTAACACGCATTTCCTCTTCCTCTCTCTTATATCTCACTTTCTCTACTCTCTCTCTCTCTCTCTCTCTCTCTCTCTCTCTCTCTCTCTCTCTCTCTCTCTCTCTCTCTCTCTCTCTCTCTCAAATCATCTCCCAATCGTTTCCATATTTTGTGATTTTTTTTCATCCCTGTCTCTTCCACTACCTTCTCACTTCCCCGTTCCTTACTAGCCGCAGTTAACACTTACAATTGTTCCACTAAATCAGTGTTGTGTATCCATGCAATTCTCACCAATACCATCCTTTCAAAAATTGCATTTGAAATTCGACAAGAAACAGTATATCTATTAACAAAACATAATAATGATGATATTGTAATTTATAAAGTACAATAGGATACGTATGAAGTTCTGTAAATGTATGGATTTCACTGGAGTTACTTCAAAAGCCCAGTTGATGGTCTGTCTTCTTTTCTACCATCCACCATCTCCAAGTTTTCTGTTTCCCTCTTCAGTCGCATTTTCTTTCGTGTCCCTCTTCTGTTCTTACTTTCTTTGTGCCTCTCTTTCATCGACCGTCTTACCACCTTACTCTTACCAAGTTACTTAACAGCACAATACCTTTGAATCTGCTCCTTAGATTACATGAAAATAGTGCCTTATCGTTGCCTTTGATCCTCAGTGTACACTAAAAGCACAATGCCAATGAATATGTTTCCGAAATTAGAACAGAGTTGCACAATAATTTTTCATTTGTACCTCAGATTACAGTACAATTACACAGTAACTTTGCATTGTTTCTCATGTTACAATTAAAAGCACAAATCATTTGTCTTTGTTCCCAAGATTACAATGAAATAGGACAATACCTCTGAATTTGTTCCTCAGATTACATTACAATACATGGTCTGATTGTCAAGAGAAAACTAATACCTATTTGTCGCTGGGGCTTCATTGGTGATGGATCGGAACCTTTCGTTGGTATAGTAAATTGAGTCATTTTCAGTTTATCAAATTCACACGTAATTTCAGCTTTGTCCTTGTTCAAACTGATACATTTCTTCATTATTTTAGAAACTGCCGTCTACTATCCTCAGTTTCTATGCTCTCTCATTGATGGAGAGTAAGGCATCATCAGTCATCTACACCCTTAACAAAGACGCTGGTTAAACTTTTCAGAACGACAGTACGACCCTTGGGTATGAATAGCGTGACTTTTGTCTATCAGTCTTGCTCAGGGGTTGTACCGACATTCTCAAGAGGCTAATCGGTTTTACTTGTGAGAGACAACGCCGTTATGAACGCTCTCACCCATACATTTCTCCCCGTTTTCGCTGTGGGTAATTGTAGGCCAGAACAGACTCTGGAAACGTCACTGAGATGTTTTGAAATTGACTCACTTCATTAATAATGATAAAAGATTCCAGGAAAGCCCCTATGATAAGCAGTCTGGCAATTCTTGAATCTTGGCAGACATCGCACCGTAAACCTGATTCACTGTAATGTAGGAAGCAAATACGATAGTAATGTGCTGTTTCATTGTAATTTGCAGAAGATGCAAAGGTATTGAACTATTTCACTGTAAACCTGAGGAATAAAACCAAAGTTGTTTTCTTGCTTCACTGTAATATAAGAAACAGATACAACAGACAGGGCTATATAATTGTAATCTGGAGAATAAATACTAAGTGCTATTTCACTATAATCTGCTGACAGATGCAAAGGCATGGTCTCATTCATTATAATATGAGAAACAAATTCGAAGACGTTCTGTTATTCTATCGTAGTATCAGCCAAACACAAAGGCTTTGTCCCATTTCATCGTAATCCAAGGAACAATTCCATCGGTATTGTACCATCTGATGCTACTCTGGGGACACATATACAACCATTGTTCTATTTTACGTTAATGAAAATAACTAGTTACATAACATTATATCCCCGGTAAATTTTGTAGGAAATATCACTGCATATTTGAAATGGAAATTTTGGTGTTAGTTTGTGAACTTTGAAGAGATTAGCGTATCATTTTACTGTTCGAACGAATTGATATAACGTTCACAGTTCCTATTTCAGACAGTATTAGAAACGACACAAATATGTAAATGCTTATCTTGTCCACTTTTCTAGAGTGTGGATAATGGCTGACATTTGGAGGGATCAGCCGAGGACCATAAAATTGAGCGTGGAAGTCGCGACTGTGCGCCAGGTCCCGACCATGTGTAATATCACGTTATTTTTTATCACCAATCTAAGCCTACACGCCTTCAGTATTACCAGATTAATACTGTTTCCCTATAAACATCTGTATTTTGTAAAGTATATATATATATATATATATATATATATATATATATATATATATATATATATATATATATGAAAAAAAAAAAATATATATATATATATATATATATATATATATATATATATATATATATATATATATATATATATATATATATATATATATGACTGGACTGAAGGTGAAATAAATCTCAGGATATTGTATGTGATGGAGGACGAGATGAATGATTGACATCTTGGTGAAAATCGTGTAGCAGGGCAGCGAGGCGGCCCGTCATGCCTCTGTCATAGCCAGCAATCAATAGTTGAATAATCCCTCCTAGACCAAAAGGAATTTACAATGGAGGGGTACTCCCTCTTTCCTTAGCATTCGCGATTTAGTGTCACTAGAGCGTCTTCCTGCTCTGTGTAGGCTGGGTGGAAAGAAATGGATTATAGAAGTCTTCCTGTTGATGGCATGAGTGGGAGCTTGTTGTGAGGAGGAGGATGTGGGATGAGGCCCTCGCCGCTAACATTAACCCCCGTCAACGTTGGGTAATTCCACCCTCGCCACCCCCGCACTCTGGCACGCGCCCTCTCCCTCCCTTCCTTCATCCCCACCCCAACACAACCCCCACCCACGCCTCTAACACTCTCCTCCTACACCCTCGCCTCCCTACCCAACCGGGCCCTTATCGTCATCGAACAAAACGAGTAATTTGAGACTTTCCGACCCCAAGGGATGTGAAAATACGAAATTTCCCCCACAATGAGAAATTTACTTTTTGTAACGGAAATGAAGAGTAAACTGGAGAGTGTAATAGGCCTATACCCTGCCACACAAAACCTAACCCCTCACCCCTCCTTTCCCTCTGCACAGTCGCCGTGGGAGGCGCTGAAGTGCATTGTCGGCAGCTGGGCGACGGAAGACCGTCCGTGTCTCTAACAGGAACCAGGGAGGTGGGGCCCAGGCCGACGGGAACATGTCATAGAGGGTGACTCACCTGCTGTTACTGGCGTTGGTGCTGCTGATGCTACTGGTGGTGGTTCTACTGCTGGTTCTGTTATGGTTTTACTAATGCTGGCGTTACTGGTGTTGTTGTTACTACTGCTGGTGCTCTAACTGCAATTGTTGCTGCCGCCGCTGTTGCTGCTAATACTACTACTCACACTGCTACTGCACTTGCTGTTGCTGTTGCGGCGCTGTTAGTCCTGGAATGACACGAGAAGTGATCAGAAGCAGCCACAGTAGCAGAAGGTAATCAGACATTAACCACATTTCAATTCAGACATTATTAACCACATTTCAGTTATGTTAGTTGGTAATACGAATATCGGGCCTATCGACATCCAGGGTCGTTAAGGCTGTTAGCATCACCTAATAACCACAATTGAGATGTCTGAACACCTTCAGGTACTCAAGATGATTTTAAGGTCATACGCACTCTCACTGCATGTATGAGCTTGTGTATTTGATAACTCCTTCAGCTATGTTTTGATTACTAGTGTAAAGGTTTACAACAGGCCTATTAATATTCTTATAAAAATTAAGATCCTCCTGAACTACATCATCTGATCATCTTCACTTGGTTCTGAGCAGAGATGTTAGAGTAGTGCAAGTCATTATATCTTTATTCACGTTGGGGGTTCAAGCCACGGACAAAAGTGCACAACAAGGCTGGGTTTTAATAGAGAGAGTCAGGCAAGGGAGAACGATGAGGCTAGGGAGAATGTTTACGAATTTTGAAGGAAGTGAAAAAAAATTGTCTTTTAAGATGTGCCAGGTCACTGTTACTGGGAGAGACAAGAGAAGGGAAAGAGTTCCAAAGCTTCGAGGCGTAGGAAAACAGTTATCAAAACGGCTCTTCCCTGATTTGCTGACGGCCACCGGTAATCAATTGACGCAGCAGCCCTCGTGAACAAATACTATGAACCTTTTAGTGAGAGCAACAAAATTCTTTTATAAATAAGGACATCAGTAGAACTAGCTATGTTATGTCGGTACGAGAAGCGTGAAACAGTGTAGTAAAGTAATGGACACCAGAAAATTCGTAAAATTTTTTTCTGTTGTTTTTGTTGTTTTGTTGTGTGTGTGTGTGTGTGTGTGTGTGTGTGTGTGTGTGTGTGTGTGTGTGTAGAAGACAGGAGGATATAAGCACAAATGTACGGACATACCAATATATAGAAATGTAGACGAGTATCAATTAAAAAACATCTATCAAGCAATAAATAATATACGAAATGTCCATCCAATTCTTCTAGCCTTGAAATCTGTACACAGTGGGGACGTTCATTTTGTTAAGATATCTATGTATGTACAACCCAGAGTCTATTGTCATGATGAAGATCACTTATCCACTATCTTGTTAATCTCTTCCTTAATGCTGTAGTATCTCCAGTATATCCACAATGTGATGTGTTAACTGAGTCCCTTGAGTCTAACTGTACTACGTTTGATCAGTACGACAGTACGACCCTCGAGTACGAATGTTAAGATCCTGACGTATGATAGCCTGACTATTGTGCTATCATATACAAGGGACATATTATTGTTCTTTACTGGTTAAACATGACACTGATCACCACTTTATTTCTACCACGACCTAACATTTCAACTGATGTAATATGAATCCTAAAAAATCCCAAAATTTTCACCCCAAGAAAAATAAATACATCCATTTTTTTTTTTTTTTTGCATTCCCAAACTCTGGATTTTGGCGCTTAAGTCATTCTTCTGTATCTGATAAACCTGCACCTAACAATTTGTATTGACACTTCACTCTGGTTGAAGCGAAAGCTTCCCAGTGTATGGAAAAGATTTTCGGAAGCAGGATAATCACAGTTGAGGGAAGCAGGAAGAAAGTTTATGGGGGTGTGTGGAAGGAGGGTTTGTGGGGTGTGTGAGGTGCGGGAGAACAGTGTGTGGGGTGTAGTAGAGTGTAGGTCAGTATGTGGAGGGAGGGAAGAAATGCACTTGTTGATAGATCGTGTGGACTGGAGAGAAGGCGTATTTGGATAGAGGGTGTGCGAAAACAGTCGATGGAAAGCCATGGGAAGGAAGAGGGTGAAGGAGTGGGTGTGAGTACGTGCGTAAGGCATGGATGGGAGATGGCGTGTAAGGCATGAGGAGGGTAAAAGAAAAGAGGCAGGAAATGGGCCCATGTATATTGAAAACTTCAGACATTTATGGTCTAAACAGAAATGCTGACATGGAACACACTTGGACAGCAAAGCAAACATGGAACACAATTGGTTCTCTTGAATTCTCGAACCTCTGAGAGAAGTACCATGAGTTCACCATTGCATACAATGAACCAATGCTAGTCTAGTTTAGCAGCTTAACTACACACACACACACACACACGCGCGCGCACAGTATGCAGGATATACAAAAAAGGCACTAAAAATGCATCATCACTCAAGCGACTAATACACTTCACTGAACCTTCACGATACATCTCTACACTCTACAGATGTCTCCTGCTTCTCTAGTTTACCTTCTTTTTCCGGTTTCTTCATTATCCCCCCAAGACACTCACTTTAAATTTAATGAGAAGAGGGCGAGTACTGACGCTGTAAGGGAGGACGAAGGAGTGAGTAGAGGATTTCTAGGATGGAGAGCGTGGGAGGCATGTAGGAAGACGGGTGTTGGAGGAGCGCGTGGGTAGTATGTAGGTGGTAGGTAGTAGGTGGCAGTGTGTATGTGGTAGGTAGATTATAGGTGGTAGGTGGTGGGCACTTTGCAGGTGGTAGGTGGAGTTGCAGGGATGCGAGTAGAATGCAGTAAGTGCATGATGGCTGGGAGAGCGCGTGGGAGTGTGGCTCTACTGAGGCATGTGCGTACATGGAGGCCGCCAGCAGGCGTGGCCAGTACCTGGAGTGGGGAAGGGGAAGAAGGAAGGGGAGAGGGGAGGGGGGAGTGGGGGGATAGGCCTACCGCACCATGGGCCAGCGAGGTTTAGGTTGTTCTTGCCTTTTATCGACTTTATATCGACGTGAGAATTATAACATTGATTTCCATAAGTTCCTCAGCTCAGACGTTGTTCTTGGCTCGCAGCTCCAAAGTCTTGGCACTCTAGTAGCTATGGAGTTATGGCACTTACAGAGCTGTCTTTATGGCAGTCTCACAGCTAACTCCATGGAAATCATGGAGGTTGCCTCACTGTTGTCACACCAACGGGTCAATAACAATCATGGTGCTATGTGACAGCCATCGTGCTATTTTCACGGCAGTCATGAGCCTGGCTGAGTGGAAATATAAAACTGGTTATTTAGTAGTTACAGAGATGAGTTTTCATTTCTCATGGAACTGGCTCATGGTCATCACGTCGTTCGGTTTGCAACCATAATATTAGCTAAATGATAGTCATGGTAAACTATCTTATGCGTCAGTTACAACATATCAATTTCACACATCCGTTCCTGGAAAAAATATCAACGACATTGAAGAACAACAACGACAGTAAAGAACAACAACGACAGTGAAGAACAACAACGACAGTGATGAACAACAACGACAGTAAAGAACAACAACGACAGTGAAGAACAACAACGACAGTGATGAACAACAACGACAGTAAAGAACAACAACGACAGTGAAGAACAACAACGACAGTAAAGAACAACAACGACAGTGAAGAACAACAACGACAGTGAAGAACAACAACGACAGTAAAGAACAATAATGATAGTGAAGAACAACAACGACAGTAAAGAATGATAATGATAGTGAAGAACAACAACGACAGTAAAGAACAACAACGACAGTAAAGAACAACAACGACATTAAAGAACAACAACGACAGGAAACCAAAAACTAAAACTCTTGATCACGAAGGCACGATCATTGGTTGTTAGAGCGTGACCTTTGACCTCATGCTTGAAGGTCACGTCAAAGGTCATGGCATCACACTCAAAGGCTGTACACCGTCTTAATTAAAAGGTTTTTCAGCACTTTTTTAACCTCGTATTCTTTACGTTACGTGTTACATAAATGGACATGTGTGATGATTGTATGCAATACCAGTGGATAAACACTTAGATAAATGCTTACTGCAATGGTGATGCATATTTACGGTAAGACTTTTCGTTACATATCCGTCAGTGTTAATGTTTATGGTTAAGTTAAAAGTAACGCTAAACCCGGCACCAAGACGTGGATAAACGCACTATGGAAAGACTGAAGAATAAGTGAATACTGATATTCTATACTGATCTTGGATTTCTCAAAAGAAAATAGCTTGAATATGACAGGTTCTTCATGTATTTTGCCCTGCACATAATTAACAAATACTTTCATAAAAAAAAAAAAATAAACACACACACTTCCAGGTAGTGCTAGAAGAGTAATTGGAACCTCCGTAAAAAAATTTCACTTCTTCCCTTGGATGGTCAGACTCTACTGAGGAGGTTGACACCGACACTCAAAGGTTCTTTCTCTTTCGAATGTCTCTGACGAATCTCATCTTCGTAGCTGGGGGTCGTGTGCTGTCCTGAGTGTCATCCTTGCTCTACTCACATTGTTCAGACTTGGATACGATGATTGACGATCTATGAGAGGTCACTGCTGTGCCGATCATCTTCTCTGTTTTTCAACTTTACAAGACCCTAAACTAATAATGACCATTAATAATCATCAATCTAGTAATTACCATTAACTGTGAATCTCCATTACTTATGAATGCTATTGACATAACTCACAAACTTCATACTGCACTTATATAGGTAGCTTTCTGATGTGATATTAATCGCTTAGAAATTTCGGGATCTTTACCTAGTTACTTCTAACAACTTATACATCTACATAGTTCGACGTTCGTGAAGTAATGCTTAACGCTGTAGACCATGACGCATTCACGGATCACCCTGAGTCGAGGGAATAGGTTCGATCTTGATTGCGGGAGTTGTTCTACAGTCAATCCAGCTGCTCATCCTCCCTTCGGGGTTAGTCGATAAGATGGGTACCTGACATACTCTCTCTCTCTCTCTCTCTCTCTCTCTCTCTCTCTCTCTCTCTCTCTCTCTATGTATATATATATATATATATATATATATATATATATATATATATATATATATATATATATATATATATATATATATGTATATATATATATATATATATATATATATATATATATATATATATATATATATATATATATATATATATATATTATCCATTTTATCTTGCTTTGTCGCTGTCTCCCGCGTTAGAGAGATAGCGCAAAGAAAAAGACGAAAGAATGGCCCAACCCACCCACATACACATGTATATACATACACGTCCACACACGCAAAATATACATACCTATACATCTCAATGTATACATATATATATACACACACAGACATATACATATATACACATGTACATAATTCATACTGTCTGCCTTTATTTATTCCCATCGCCACCCCGCCACACATGGAATAACAACCCCCTCCTCCCTCATGTGTACGAGGTAGCGCTAGGAAAAGACAACAAAGGCCACATTCGTTCACACTCAGTCTCTAGCTGTCATGTAATAATGCACCGAAACCACAGCTCCCTTTCCATATCCAGGCACCACAGAACTTTCCATGGTTTACCCCAGACGCTTCACATGCCCTGATTCAATCCAATGACAGCACGTCGACCCCGGTATACCACATCGTTCCAATTCACTCTATTCCTTGCACGCCTTTCACCCTCCTGCATGTTCAGGCCCCGATCACTCAATATCTTTTTCACTCCATCTTTTCACCTCCAATTTGGTCTCCCACTTCTCCTCGTTCCCTCCACCTCTGACACATATATCCTCTTGGTCAATCGATCCTCACTCATTCTCTTCATGTGACCAAACCATTTCAAAACACCCTCTTCTGCTCTCTCAACCACACTCTTTTTATTAGCACATATCTCTCTTACCCTATTATTACTTACTCGATCAAACCACCTCACACCACATATTGTTCTCAAACATCTCATTTCCAGCACATCCACCCTCCTTCGCACAACTCTATCCATAGCCCACGCCTCGCAACCATACAACATTGTTGGAACCACTATTCCTTCAAACATACCCATTTTTGCTTTCCGAGATAATGTTCTCGACTTCCACACATTCTTCAATGCTCCAAGAATTTTCGCCCCCTTCCCCATCGTATGATTCACTTCCACTTCCATGGTTCCATCCGCTGCCAGATCCACTCTCAGATATCTAAAACACTCCACTTCCTCCAGTTCTTCTCCATTCAAACTTACCTCCCAATTGACTTGACCCTCAACCCTACTGTACCTAATAACCTTGCTCTTATTCACATTTACTCTCAACTTTCTTCTTTCACACACTTTACCAAACTCAGCCACCAGCTTCTGCAGTTTCTCACATGAATCAGCCACCAGCGCTGTATCATCAGCGAACAACAACTGACTCACTTCCCAAGCTCTCTCATCCACAACAGACCGCATACTTGCCCCTCTTTCCAAAACCCTTGCATTTACCTCCCTAACGACCCCATCCATAAACAAATTGAACAACCATGGAGATATCACATACCCCTGCCGCAAATCTACATTCACTGAGAACCAATCACTTTCTTCTCTTCATACACGTACACATGCCTTACATCCTCGATAAAAACTTTTCACTGTTTCTAACAACTTGCCTCCCACACAATATATTCTTAATACCTTCCACAGAGCATCTCTATCAACTGTATCATATGCCTTCTCCAGATCCATAAATGCTACAAACAAATCCATTTGCTTTTCTAAGTATTTCTCACATACATTCTTCAAAGCAAACACCTGATCCACACATCCTCTACCACTTCTGAAACCACACTGCTCTTCCCCAGTCTGATGCTCTGTACATGCCTTCACCCTCTCAATCAATACCCTCCCATATAATTTACCAGGAATACTCAACAAACTTATACCTCTGTAATTTGGCAGATACAGGGTGTTTTGGTCGAGGTGAAGTGCAAAGTGAGAGGGTTAGGGAGGATGATTTGGTAAACAGAGAAGAGGTAGTAAAAGCCTTGCGGAAGACGAAAGCCGGCAAGGCAGCGGGTTTGGATGGCATTGTAGTGGAATTTATTAAAAAATAGGGTGACTGTATTGTTGACTAGTTGGTAAGGTTAATTAATGTATGTATGATTCATGGTGAGGTGCCTGAGGATGGGCGGAATGCTTGTATAGTGCCATTGTACAAAGGCAAAGGGGACAAAGATGAGTGCTCAAATTACAGAGGTATATATAGAGGCATGAGAAGAAAGATCAAGAGAGGCAAGTGTTTTGGGAGCAGCTGAATGAGTGTGTTAGTGGTTTTGATGCACGAGACCGGGTTATAGTGATGGGTGATTTGAATGCAAAGGTGAGTAATGTGCCAGTTGAGGGAATAATTGGTATACATGGGGTGTTCAGTGTTGTAAATGGAAATGGTGAAGAGCTTGTAGATTTATGTGCTGAAAAAGGACTGATGATTGGGAATACCTGGTTTAAAAAGCGAGATATACATAAGTATACTTATGTAAGTAGGAGAGATGGCCAGAGAGCGTTATTGGATTACGTGTTAATTGACAGGCGTGCGAAAGAGAGACTTTTGGATGTTAATGTGCTGAGAGGTGCAACTGGAGGGATGTCTGATCATTATCTTGTGGAGGCTAAGGTGAAGATTTGTATGGGTTTTCAGAAAAGAAGAGTGAATGTTGGGGTGAAGAGGGTGGTGAGAGTAAGTGAGCTTGAGAAGGAGACCTGTGTGAGGAAGTACCAGGAGAGACTGAGTACAGAATGGAAAAAGGTGAGAACAATGGAAGCAAGGGGAGTGGGGGAGGAATGGGATGTATTCAGGGACTCAGTGATGGATTGCGCAAAAGATGCTTGTGGCATGAGAAGAGTGGGAGGTGGGTTGATTAGAAAGGGTAGTGAGTGGTGCGATGAAGAAGTAAGAGTATCAGTGAAAGAGAAGAGAGAGGCATTTGGACGATTTTTGCAGGGAAAAAATGCAATTGAGTGGGAGATGTATAAAAGAAAGAGACAGGAGGTCAAGAGAAAGGTGCAAGAGGTGAAAAAAAGGGCAAATGAGAGTTGGGGTGAGAGAGTATCATTAAATTTTAGGGAGAATAAAAAGATGTTCTGGAAGGAGGTAAATAAAGTGCGTAAGACAAGGGAGCAAATGGGAACTTCAGTGAAGGGCGCAAATGGGGAGGTGATAACAAGTAGTGGTGATGTGAGAAGGAGATGGAGTGAGTATTTTGAAGGTTTGTTGAATGTGTTTGATGATAGAGTGGCAGATATAGGGTGTTTTGGTCGAGGTGGTGTGCAAAGTGAGAGGGTTAGGGAAAATGATTTGGTAAACAGAGAAGAGGTAGTGAAAGCTTTGCGGAAGATGAAAGCCGGCAAGGCAGCAGGTTTGGATGGTATTGCAGTGGAATTTATTAAAAAAGGGGGTGACTGTATTGTTGACTGGTTGGTAAGGTTATTTAATGTATGTATGACTCATGGTGAGGTGCCTGAGGATTGGCGGAATGCGTGCATAGTGCCATTGTACAAAGGCAAAGGGGATAAGAGTGAATGCTCAAATTACAGAGGTATAAGTTTGTTGAGTATTCCTGGTAAATTATATGGGAGGGTATTGATTGAGAGGGTGAAGGCATGTACAGAGCATCAGATTGGGGAAGAGCAGTGTGGTTTCAGAAGTGGTAGAGGATGTGTGGATCAGGTGTTTGCTTTGAAGAATGTATGTGAGAAATACTTAGAAAAGCAAATGGATTTGTATGTAGCATTTATGGATCTGGAGAAGGCATATGATAGAGTTGATAGAGATGCTCTGTGGAAGGTATTAAGAATATATGGTGTGGGAGGAAAGTTGTTAGAAGCAATGAAAAGTTTTTATCGAGGATGTAAGGCATGTGTACGTGTAGGAAGAGAGGAAAGTGATTGGTTCTCAGTTAATGTAGGTTTGCGACAGGGGTGTGTGATGTCTCCATGGTTGTTTAATTTGTTTATGGATGGGGTTGTTAGGGAGGTAAATGCAAGAGTTTTGGAAAGAGGGGCAAGTATGAAGTCTGTTGGGGATGAGAGAGCTTGGGAAGTGAGTCAGTTGTTGTTCGCTGATGATACAGCGCTGGTGGCTGATTCATGTGAGAAACTGCAGAAACTGGTGACTGAGTTTGGTAAAGTGTGTGGAAGAAGAAAGTTAAGAGTAAATGTGAATAAGAGCAAGGTTATTAGGTACAGTAGGGTTGAGGGTCAAGTCAATTGGGAGGTGAGTTTGAATGGAGAAAAACTGGAGGAAGTGAAGTGTTTTAGATATCTGGGAGTGGATCTGGCAGCGGATGGAACCATGGAAGCGGAAGTGGATCATAGGGTGGGGGAGGGGGCGAAAATTCTGGGGGCCTTGAAGAATGTGTGGAAGTCGAGAACATTATCTCGGAAAGCAAAAATGGGTATGTTTAAAGGAATAGTGGTTCCAACAATGTTGTATGGTTGCGAGGCGTGGGCTATGGATAGAGTTGTGCGCAGGAGAATGGATGTGCTGGAAATGAGATGTTTGAGGACAATGTGTGGTGTGAGGTGGTTTGATCGAGTGAGTAACGTAAGGGTAAGAGAGATGTGTGGAAATAAAAAGAGCGTGGTTGAGAGAGCAGAAGAGGGTGTTTTGAAGTGGTTTGGGCACATGGAGAGGATGAGTGAGGAAAGATTGACCAAGAGGATATATGTGTCGGAGGTGGAGGGAGCAAGGAGAAGAGGGAGACCAAATTGGAGGTGGAAAGATGGAGTGAAAAAGATTTTGTGTGATCGGGGCTTGAACATGCAGGAGGGTGAAAGGAGGGCAAGGAATAGAGTGAATTGGAGCGATGTGGTATACCGGGGTTGACGTGCTGTCAGTGGATTGAATCAAGGCATGTGAAGCGTCTGGGGTAAACCATGGAAAGCTGTGTAGGTATGTATATTTGCGTGTGTGGACGTATGTATATACATGTGTATGGGGGGGGTTGGGCCATTTCTTTCGTCTGTTTCCTTGCGCTACCTCGCAAACGCGGGAGACAGCGACAAAGTATAAAAAAAAAAGAAAAAAATATATTTATATATATATATATATATATATATATATATATATATATATATATATATTTTTTTTTTTTTTTTTTCTTTCTTTTTTGCCAGATCCACTCCCAGATATCTAAAACACTTTACTTCCTCCAGTTTTTCTCCATTCAAACTTACCTCCCAATTAACTTGACCCTCAACCCTACTGTACCTAATAACCTTGCTCTTATTCACATTTACTCTTAACTTTCTTCTTTCACACACTTTACCAAACTCAGTCACCAGCTTCTGCAGTTTCTCACATGAATCAGCCACCAGCGCTGTATCATCAGCGAACAACAACTGACTCACTTCCCAAGCTCTCTCATCCCCAACAGACTTCATACTTGCCCCTCTTTCCAAAACTCTTGCATTCACCTCCCTAACAACCCCATCCAGTCACCAGTGATGGAGACATCACACATCCCTGCCGCAAACCTACATTCATATATATATATATATATATATATATATATATATATATATATATATATATATATATATATATAGCGTTAATGAGATGGTCTTGATTAGGGCATTCAAATGGCCGAGCCACCTCAATTAACATAAAGAAGAGATGTATAGTGCATACCAATTCTTGTATACCGTTTAACAAACGTTTCATGATAAATCAGTCCATGAATTAACTTCTGTCATTACGTATGCACCAACCACTTGACGGTAGCTCCTACTTACTAGAAAACAGAAATATATGGAATAAGAGAGGGAAGAAATATGTCTAGAGAACGCTGAAGATACGAAAGAAAAAGCTGACAAGAGAATTAGATGGAAGATGAGTGTATAAATCAAGCGAAAAAGAGGAGGGAGGAGGGAAAAGAGAAGGGTAATATCCATCAGATGAGAACGAATGAAGAATTAAGTGACGTGAGGAAAGCCACGCGAAAATTATTCCTGGGAATCCGGGAATGCGTAACACCTGAGTGGGAATTCATGATTGCTGAGCCTCCATCGTCTGTGGAATATTTGCTGATGTTGCCAAAAGCACCATATTCCAAGGGATACCACATCACAAGGGATGTTTCGCAAAAGGTCTTTGTCACACCCGAATGGCCGGTTGATTATAATATTAGACGTTGCAAAGTTAATTCATTACATTAGTTCAAAGTCTTTTCATATAACAGACGAGATTCCTATTCGTCCTCGGAAAAGAAAAGTCGGCCTCAGGCGGAGAGTGGGTAAGCAGAGTTGCCAAGGCTGCTACCAAAGGAGGAATGTGCAAGTCAGCGCGCACAATATAGGCGAAGTGATGATAGGCGGGTGTCAATGACCGTGTTGATTTTGCTCGTCGCAAGCGTTGCTAACGATCTTGTAATTGGTTGGATACTGTTGGCAAACACGGCTGGCATTGTAACGTGGAAGGAGGGAGGAACTATTAGCTGCCATCATCTGATATCCTCAACTGGGGAGTAGGGGGTTGATAGACTTTAAGTCAAAAGATTTTCTGGGGCAAGAGGCGAAGGAAAATGCCTAATTGAATGATGAAGCGTTGGAAAAAGAGACATGAAAGAAGAGAAAAGAGACGTAGTATGATAAAAGACAAAAAGAGGAGGCAGTAATAAGTGAGGAAGATGGCAGAGAGAAAGAGGGGAAGTAAGAGACGACGGAAGAGGAGGCAGTAATAGGTGAGGAAGATGGCAGAGAGAAAGAGGGGAAGTAAAAGAGACGATGGAAGAGGAATGATGTGACAACAGTACCTCAAGGTGTCTATCGAAGGGCAGGAATAAAAAGATAATTACGAGGAATGAGTGAAGTGTGAGGGGGAAGCGTGACCAGCCAAGGTCTCATGAGAGAGAGAGAGAGAGAGAGAGAGAGAGAGAGAGAGAGAGAGAGAGAGAGAGAGAGAGAGAGAGAGAGAGAGAGAGGGGAGAGAGAGCATATAAACAAGGTAACGAGCTGCTTATAAAGACAGATGGGAAGAAATACTAGGAGAGACTACCAAGGAACATAAACTGGTGATTAAAGAAGAAATGAAAATTTCAGATCTTTAGCGGTTATATAAGAAACCCGGGATCCTCTCGGTGAAAAGAGAACAGGGATGTGTACAGGGAATAGAACGGCGTTGAATTCAACCACTGCCATCTAGGAAGATGATGTGGGATGACACGTTTGGTGGATGAATCATTAGCGGAGGCTGTATTCACCACTGTAGAATCTGCAGTGAGGAAAAAGCAGTGAGATTCTAAAAACAAACGTCAGAAATGATTAATCTAAGAAACACGAAGAATTGTTCAAAGAACAAAAGGCTGAAGAGAGCAGGAGAAAAAGAAATTGATTATTTACCATTAGTGAGATCCGAGGGACTTTGCAGTCAGGTACAGTGAACAAATACAAGAGAATCAACACTACGATAGACTAGGAAGGCGGTGAGGAACAACGGAGACATGATGAACACTGGAAAAGGAAAGCCGATCACAAATTCATTTAAAGCAAATGTTCATGTAATGACCAGGTGATAATGATCAGAGACTGGAACACACAGATACCCTTTCTGTGTAAAGGCAAGGAAGCATCGCTTAGCTAATGCAAGATCTAAATCTCTTTAAAGCCTACGGACTTCATGGTATGTCTCTACATACAAAACAGAAACTGTGCAGACACCGAAAAAGCCATCGGTGTTCCCTGAAACACAGTCGATAATGTTACTTTAACATTTAAGAAATACAGCAGACCAATATCTCACACCAGCAGGGTAGCACATATTGAAAGAATAATCAAAAGTAAAATTCAAACATATCTGGAAAAGGATATGTCAAACAGTCCATAACACGAACTGCAGCAAAGGAGGTCATGTCTCAAACTATCTCCATTCTTATGAGAGAGTCACATCTCCCATTAGAGACAAAGATAGCACAATAAAGCTTGAATATCAGGCAAATGTAACTGGGAAACCCTTAAGAAGGATTGTTAATCTCACTGAAAGGCATTATAGAATACATGCAAGAGGCACGTGTGTGTGTGCGTGCGTGCGTGCGTGCGTGCGTGCGTGCGTGCGTGCGTGCGTGCGTGCGTGCGTGCGTGCGTGCGTGTGTGTGTGTGTGTGTGTGTGTGTGTGTGTACATATGCACTTACATATAGACAGAAACCTGAATGAGAAAATATCAATCTCGTGTGTTTGTTACAACACATAGGGCGTCCTTGGAAAGTCTGTTTGGTGTAGTGGGGAAGATAAGGAAGAGAAAAGAACCAACTGGGCAGAAAGAGACCGAATAAATAAATAACTTGAAAACGTTAAGGAATAAAGCGGATAAATTGAGAGATACGGAGGAGAGGGAGGAAGAGGGAATGCTGGGAAATGGACCCATAAAACAGCCAAAGCCGAGATAAGGAGGAGGGTGAGGGAGTGGTAGAGAGGGCTTCACTCTGGATCCAGAGGAGAGTGCAACTCCAGGGAGAGAGGGGAGAGTGTCATTTGAGGGAGAATGAGGGGAAAGGGGCCTCAACTAAGGATACCAAGGGAGGATTCTGGTGTTTCTCGATGTATTGAAGGGTAGAGTAAATTTAGGCTAAAGTGAAGCAGGATAAAGTGTAAGACGCGATTCCTTCAGTACTAGTTGGAGGGGAAGAATATTTGTCTGTTGAGAAGGAAGGGAAGGAGATCGCCCACCGGAGGGGGGAGAGCGTTCAGCCGAGGGGAATGAGAGGTGCGTGGCTTAAGATGCACAGTGCAAGGGATTATAACAGGTGAAAATCAGTTTATGCTGAGTGAGGTAACCTGGGAATGGAAGTGCTCTTAAAAGTTCGCTACCAACTTCACGTCGCCTAAGTGGTTATCAAACAGCCTCTATATACACTCTTAAAGAATCAAACAAATAAATCCCTATATATATATATATATATATATATATATATATATATATATATATATATATATATATATATATATATATATATATATATTGGAAAGGATCAATTTTGCGCGTGATCAAGATATCCCTATGAGTCCATGGGGAAATTGAAACAGGAGAAGTTCCCAAGTGCACTTTCGTGTAATAATCACATCATCAGGGGAGACACAAGAGAAAAATATAACAGTCAGTTGATATACATCGAAGAGACGAAGCTAGGACGCCATTTGGTAAACATGTGATTGTCCAATATATCCTCCTCGAAGGCTCAGATTGGGGTGCCTAAATGTGTGTGGATGTAACCAAGATGTGAAAAAAGGAGAGATAGGTAGTATGTTTGAGGAAAGGAACCTGGATGTTTTGGCTCTGAGTGAAACGAAGCTCAAGGGTAAAGGGGAAAAGTGGTTTGGGAATGTCTTGGGAGTAAAGTCAGGGGTTAGTGAGAGGACAAGAGCAAGGGAAGGAGTAGCAGTACTCCTGAAACAGGAGTTGTGGAAGTATGTGATAAAATGTAAGAAAGTAAATTCTCGATTAATATGGGTAAAACTGAAAGTTGATGGGGAGAGATGGGTGATTATTGGTGCATATGCACCTGGGCATGAGAAGAAAGATCATGAGAGGCAAGTGTTTTGGGAGCAGCTGAATGAGTGTGTTAGTGGTTTTGATGCACGAGACCGGGTTATAGTGTTGGGTGATTTGAATGCAAAGGTGAGTAATGTGGCAGTTGAGGGAATAATTGGTATACATGGGGTGTTCAGTGTTGTAAATGGAAATGGTGAGGAGCTTGTAGATTTATGTGCTGAAAAAGGACTGAATACCTGGTTTAAAAAGCGAGATATACATAAGTATACTTATGTAAGTAGGAGAGATGGCCAGAGAGCGTTATTGGATTACGTGTTAATTGACAGGCGCGCGAAAGAGAGACTTTTGGATGTTAATGTGCTGAGAGGTGCAACTGGAGGGATGTCTGATCATTATCTTGTGGAGTCTAAGGTGAAGATTTGTATGGGTTTTCAGAAAAGAAGAGTGAATGTTGGGGTGAAGAGGGTGGTGAGAGTAAGTGAGCTTGGGAAGGAGACTTGTGTGAGGAAGTACCAGGAGAGACTGAGTACAGAATGGAAAAAGGTGAGAACAATGGAAGTAAGGGGAGTGGGGGAGGAACGGGATGTATTTAGGGAATCAGTGATGGATTGCGCAAAAGATGCTTGTGGTATGAGAAGAGTGGGAGGTGGGTTGATTAGAAAGGGTAGTGAGTGGTGGGATGAATAAGCAAGAGTATTAGTGAAAGAGAAGAGAGAGGCATTTGGACGATTTTTGCAGGGAAAAAATGCAATTGAGTGGGAGACGTATAAAAGAAAGAGACAGGAGGTCAAGAGAAAGGTGCAAGAGGTGAAAAAAAGGGCAAATGAGAGTTGGGGTGAGAGAGTATCATTAAATTTTAGGGAGAATAAAAAGATGTTCTGGAAGGAGGTAAATAAAGTGCGTAAGACAAGGGAGCAAATGGGAACATCAGTGAAGGGCGCAAATGGGGAGGTGATAACAAGTAGTGGTGATGTGAGAAGGAGATGGAGTGAGTATTTTGAAGGTTTGTTGAATGTGTTTGATGATAGAGTGGCAGATATAGGGTGTTTTGGTCGAGGTGGTGTGCAAAGTGCGAGGGTTAGGGAAAATGATTTGGTAAACAGAGAAGAGGTAGTAAAAGCTTTGCGGAAGATGAAAGCCGGCAAGGCAGCAGGTTTGGATGGTATTGCAGTGGAATTTATTAAAAAAGGGGGTGACTGTATTGCTGACTGGTTGGTAAGGTTATTTAATGTATGTATGACTCATGGTGAGGTGCCTGAGGATTGGCGGAATGCGTGCATAGTGCCATTGTACAAAGGCAAAGGGGATAAGAGTGAATGCTCAAATTACAGAGGTATAAGTTTGTTAAGTATTCCTGGCAAATTATATGGGAGGGTATTGATTGAGAGGGTGAAGGCATGTACAGAGCATCAGATTGGGGAAGAGCAGTGTGGTTTCAGAAGTGGTAGAGGATGTGTGGATCAGGTGTTTGCTTTGAAGAATGTATGTGAGAAATACTTAGAAAAGCAAATGGATTTGTATGTAGCATTTATGGATCTGGAGAAGGCATATGATAGAGTTGATAGAGATGCTCTGTGGAAGGTATTAAGAATATATGGTGTGGGAGGCAAGTTGTTAGAAGCAGTGAAAAGTTTTTATCGAGGATGTAAGGCATGTGTACGTGTAGGAAGAGAGGAAAGTGATTGGTTCTCAGTGAATGTAGGTTTGCGGCAGGGGTGTGTGATGTCTCCATGTTGTTTGATTTGTTTATGGATGGGGTTGTTAGGGAGGTGAATGCAAGAGCTTTGGAAAGAGGGGCAAGTATGAAGTCTGTTGGGGATGAGAGAGCTTGGGAAGTGAGTCAGTTGTTGTTCGCTGATGATACAGCGCTGGTGGTTGATTCATGTGAGAAACTACAGAAGCTGGTGACTGAGTTTGGTAAAGTGTGTGAAAGAAGAAAGTTAAGAGTAAATGTGAATAAGAGCAAGGTTATTAGGTACAGTAGGGTTGAGGGTCAAGTCAATTGGGAGGTGAGTTTGAATGGAGAAAAACTGGAGGAAGTGAAGTGTTTTAGATATCTGGGAGTGGATCTGGCAGCGGATGGAACCATGGAAGCGGAAGTGGATCATAGGGTGGGGGAGGGGGCGAAAATTCTGGGAGCCTTGAAGAATGTGTGGAAGTCGAGAACATTATCTCGGAAAGCAAAAATGGGTATGTTTGAAGGAATAGTGGTTCCAACAATGTTGTATGGTTGCGAGGCGTGGACTATGGATAAAGTTGTGCGCAGGAGGATGGATGTGCTGGAAATGAGATGTTTGAGGACAATGTGTGGTGTGAGGTGGTTTGATCGAGTAAGTAACGTAAGGGTAAGAGAGATGTGTGGAAATAAAAAGAGCGTGGTTGAGAGAGCAGAAGAGGGTGTTTTGAAATGGTTTGGTCACATGGAGAGAATGAGTGAGGAAAGATTGACCAAGAGGATATATGTGTCGGAGGTGGAGGGAACGAGGAGAAGAGGGAGACCAAATTGGAGGTGGAAAGATGGAGTGAAAAAGATTTTGTGTGATCGGGGCCTGAATATGCAGGAGGGTGAAAGGAGGGCAAGGAATAGAGTGAATTGGAGCGAAGTGGTATACCGGGGTTGACGTGCTGTCAGTGGATTGAATCAAGGCATGTGAAGCGTCTGGGGTAAACCATGGAAAGCTGTGTAGGTATGTATATTTGCGTGTGTGGACGTATGTATATACATGTGTATGGGGGTGGGTTGGGCCATTTCTTTCGTCTGTTTCCTTGCGCTACCTCGCAAACGCGGGAGACAGCGACAAAGCAAAAAAAAAAAAAAATATATATATATACAAACAATCATTTTCTCTTAGTAGATTATATTCATGTGCATAACAATTCAATTCATAATCATACAAAAAAAGAAAATCTTCCCAATCACAGAAAAAGGGGGTGACAATGGCCCACAATAACAGGGGTCCGCCAACTGGCGCAGGCGGAAAACTGCGGCGGGGGTAAAGTCTCTCCCTAGGAGGACAAAACGCCGTGACGTAAGACTCAATGGCGGAGTCAATCCTTGATGAAAAATGATTATGGATAGCTGAACTATGACCTTTTGTGCGGGGGTGGTGCTGGGGACATGATGGTAGCTTCTGGGGTGAGTAGAAGAGGCGGAGGATACGATGGTAACTTCTGGAGTGAGTGGGGGAGCAAAAAGTGGTGCTTGGGACGTAATGGTAGATTCTAGGGTTAATGAAGGAGGTATGGATAGTGCTGGGGACGTGATAGTTGTCTCTGAGGTGTGTGGGTGGGGTGACCGTGGTACTGGGGACGCAATGGTCGCTACTGATATTTGTTGGGGAGGCGGAGTGTGGTGCTGGGAATATAATGGAGGATGTAAGGGTATGCAAGGGAGGAGATGGTGCTTGTGACATGATGGTAACTGCAGGGGTGCACGAGGGAGACTAGGGTGGTAGCTGCAGGGGTGTGTAGGGAGGCGGGGTGTGGTGCTGGAAGTGGCAGAAGTGAGGTTATCGTTGTGTTGGCACAGGTGTGAGGATACTGACAGTGGCAGTGATGGTGACGATAATGGTGAGAACTATGGTACTTGTGATGATGGTTGACGTGAGCTGTTGGAGGTGACGTGATGGTAGTGGTTCAAGAGACAGTGGTGTTGATGACGTGCTGTTGACGGTGAGGTTATGATGATGGTGGTGATGATGTTGATAAAGGTAAGATGTTGGCGACGGTGTTTGTAGTGGAAATGTAGGGGAGATAGTGGTGGTGGCTGTGTTGCTGCTGGATAAGTGGTGGAGGTGGTGATGTAAGGTAGTAGGTATAGATTGAGGCTAGTGTTGAAGCAATGGAGGGGTGGAAATGGTGAGGTGGAGAGGAGAATGATGATTTAGGGCGAGATAGAGATGGTGATGCTGTAAGAGTAATCGGAATCTGCGATAAGTGGGAGTAATTCCTAAATGTGAAGCGCTATTCCAGGATTTCGAAAATGCGTAATAGTATTGGGATACAGCCCACGGGTAAAATGTCCAAACTGTTATCAATCATCCCCAGTCCCAGTAGAGTGAGTGACCAAAAATTATGTTATGTATACTTCAGTATCATGATGTAAACGTTGTTTATATTTTTCGTCCAAATATTCGATGTCATTTAGAGACGAAGAAATATATACGGGACTAGAGTTTGAACTGATTTTTATATGCATGGCAACAGCATCCCTGCCTCTTCTTGTCTGTGTACTTTTTGGCAGTTCATTTCGATATACATTTGCAGTTATTGTGTTTTTATTTAATTTCTTGTTTACATTAATGCTTTAGGTATCAGGTATTATGTATGGTAGAGGTTGCTATGGAGTCTATATATGCACATTCGTGCAAAGCATCACAACGGTGTTTTGTGGTGAAATGTGTGAATGTTCACACTAAAGCATCATCCTAGATCAACTTTCAATTATCTTAATGTGTATTGCACTTCTACATGCAACAGGTATTTCTTATATGTTTGAGAGATTGCAACAGACCATCCAGACCTTGATTTATGTAGTCTCTACAGAAAAAGGAAAGAAGAATTTGGCTTTTTACTGTTTTATGCTGTTTAGGATGAAGACTTTGAAGTCTATTCCTTGATCCTCGTGCAGATTTTACAATTACACTCATGGATATGTAGGGGCCAACCATGGACAGACACTGTTACCGCCTCACTAATACAAACTTCTTGCTCACATTAACCTGATTTTTTGTGTAACTCAATTCCATAACATACAAAGGATTAAGTCTTGTTTATATGATATATAATCCTTTACCTTTCGATAGGAAATTTTATCATTTAAGTGACAAGAATGAATTTCTATGTAATTCAGTATCCCGTGTATGATACCTTAGCCCATCTGAGAGTATTTTGATAATTCACTTTAACTATATTTCATGCAAAATGAAAATTTTGTTCGTGATAATCATGTATACAAGAAAAAACATCTATTTTATCTTACCATACCCTTATCTTACCATACCCTTATCTTACCATACCCTTATCTTACCATACCCTTTCCTCTATTGTAAAATCTTAAAGAAGGTAATCCCTTGTACATGATTACGGTTCCTCGAGCAAGACGAATTAGCTCACCATCAACCCATTTACTATTGCCGCTAAGCTCAGTAGGACGATGATAATGCCATAAATTGCTGGTGGTGCCAGAGTATCATGATTCATCCACTTGATGACGGTAGTGTCGATCCATGAACACAATAACTTTAAATCATAGTGTACAATAAAGGCTCTAACAGTCATGATGCAGCTTTACAAACAATTGTTAACTTTCGAGGAACCGCCTGATGAAACGATCGCATATATAAAAAAAACTAATCGTATATAAGATAAATCACTATATAGGATAAGAAAACGTATATTGATTTACTATAACTAAAATATTCAAACGTCTGTCCATGACAGAGAATATAACAGAGAAAAAATGATCATATCAATACAGTGTGATATTGTAGCAGCCAGTGACGTGTCGGCCCCCGATACAGACCTGATTATTCAAAATATTACGATACAATTCCCAGTCTTCCGTACCGGGAGGAAACACAGAGGTAAAGTGGAATATAAATATGTATGACGTCAAGACGACAAGAAAGGGAACAACAGCTTCAACGAAGAAATAGAAATTGTGTCCAGTGTCAGGTATCGTAAAATGCATGAAATAAAATCTATCGTAATTTGTCGCATCAATGAGACGACGGAATCACACGGGCCGAAAGGACACAACTGTCGGCCATGTGTCATTAGATACAGAAAATGGGAATTCTTGAAGGAAAACGATGCATACGTTACCCAGTAGTATCCTTTCCCGACGGAAAATCGGCCCATGTAAATTTTGATTTGAGATTCGGCGCTCCTCCAATTGCGATTTTTCCTTTTTACATCCACATTCTGATCATATTCAAAGTCAGTGAGAGATATCGGACAGCTGTCGGAGGGGCGAAAATGCAAGCGACAATACGCCTCTCATTTATCACATTCCAAAATGTCTGGCCTTCACACATTTTATTCTCATCGGTGTGTTTGATGGTCGTTTTAGGCGAGAAGCAGCAATATTTCACCCAAAGTTAACAAAGCGGGAACATTAAAAGCCCCCTTCCTTTTTCCCAGGCAACCATACACAGCTGTGGGGGTGGATGGGGGCGGATGAGTGTAAGAAGGGGAAGGATAACAGGCTCCCAGCCACACACACACACACACACACACACACACACACACACACACACACACACACACACAGGCGCGTTTCCTCACACGTCCGCGAACACGTCCCGATATGCTTGCACGCACGTTCACTGCACTGGAGGATAATGGGACTTGTTACTCATCAGAATATCTCTCTCTCTCTCTCTCTCTCTCTCTCTCTCTCTCTCTCTCTCTCTCTCTCTCTCTGTTTCACTAGTTGTTTGTTGAGATCTCTCCCTTACTCTCAGGGGCGTATCTAAGAAAAACAGCGCCTATGGCAAGCACTAAAATCGCGCCCATGGCTTGATTAAAAATGTACCTACAGTGGATGTATTTAAAAACGTATACAGTATAATCATAAACTGTTAAAGAATTAGGCCAAAATTAAATTTATATAAACTCTTAAAAGACTTAAAGACTTATTTGATCAAAATTGTAACGTAGAAGCGGTAATGCAACTGATAGTAGGAAAATATTACTATGGCTGAAAAGTGGGCGAGAGTCTTTTTCATCTCACAAAACCAAGTCATCGAAAATGTCAATCGGGGAGCATATGTCAAAAAACAACCTGTTGAGTGGCGCCCCCCTTCAAGTGGCGCCCAGGGCCACTGTAACTATTGCCTTCAATTTTTGGTATTTTTCTCAGGAAATAAGATTTCCATTAAAAACTCATTGTAAGAAATATTTTTCATGCTGAATACAAATCTGGTGTTAAAACAACGTTAAGCCCTCTTAATGACACCTAATTAGGCTGTTAAATGAAGTCAATTTTAAACTACTCCTGTTCCTTTCCATCTTATTTACTGAGTATGCATCGGTAATGGAGAGCATTATGATATATCTTTAATGATATTTCAAGGATAAAAGTATTTGCATATCTTATCTTTCAGTTTTGAAGCAAAAAGTTTTTGGAGCTAAAAAATACCCTGATTTTTTTGGCATTTTTCTCAGAAAAATAGATTTCTTTAAAAACTCATGATAAGAAGCCTTTTTCATGATAAGTACAAATCTGGTGTTAAAATATCGTTTAGTCGTCTTTACTACATTGAATTAAGCTGTTAATTGAAGTCAATTTCAAAATATTTTCTGCTCCTTTGCATCGTATTTACTGAGTATGTATCGGTAACTGAGAGCATTATGATATATTTCCCATGATTATTTCAAGTATAGAAGTGTTTGAAAATCGTATCATTCAATTTCAAAACAAAAAGTTTTTGGAGTTTAAAAATACCCTTCAGCTTTTGGTATTTTTCTCAGAAAATAAATTTCCTTTAAAGGATCATTACAAGAAGTAAATTTCATTCTGAATACAAATATGGTGTTAGAATATCGTTTAGTCGTCTTTATAACATTCAATTAAGCAGTTAAAATGAATTCAATTTCAAACATTTTCTGCTCTTTTGCATCGTATTTACTGGCTATGTATCGGTAACTGAGAGCACTATTATATATTTTTCATGATCACTACAAATATAAAAGTGTCAGATTAAAATGTCAGTTTAAAAATGCACATACAGTGGATGCATATAAAAACATATATAGTGTAATTATAAATTGTTCAAGAGTTAGGCCAAACTTAAATTCATATAAACTCTTAAAGACTAAAAGTTGTAACGTAGAAGCGGTAATGCAACTGTAAGTAGGAAAATGTTACTATAGTTGAAAAGTAGGAAAGTTTCTTTTTCATCTCACAAAATCAAATCGTTAAAAATGTCAAGCGGGTGGAATATATATATATATATATATATATATATATATATATATATATATATATATATATATATATATATATATATATATATATATATGTATATATATTATTATTATTTATATTTTTATTATACTTTGTCGCTGTCTCCCGCGTTTGCGAGGTAGCGCAAGGAAACAGACGAAAGAAATGGCCCAACGCCCCCCCCCCCCCCCATACACATGTATATACATACGTCCACACACGCAAATATACATACCTACACAGCTTTCCATGGTTTACCCCAGACGCTTCACATGCCTTGATTCAATCCACTGACACCACGTCAACCCCGGTATACCACATCGCTCCAATTCACTCTATTCCTTGCCCTCATTTCACCCTCCTGCATGTTCAGGCCCCGATCACACAAAATCTTTTTCACTCCATCTTTCCACCTCCAATTTGGTCTCCCTCTTCTCCTCGTTCCCTCCACCTCCGACACATATATCCTCTTGGTCAATCTTTCCTCACTCATTCTCTCCATGTGCCCAAACCACTTCAAAACACCCTCTTCTGCTCTCTCAACCACGCTCTTTTTATTTCCACACATCTCTCTTACCCTTACGTTACTCACTCGATCAAACCACCTCACACCACACATTGTCCTCAAACATCTCATTTCCAGCACATCCATCCTCCTCGCACAACTCTATCCATAGTCCACGCCTCGCAACCATACAACATTGTTGGAACCACTATTCCTTCAAACATACCCATTTTTGCTTTCCGAGATAATGTTCTCGACTTCCACACATTCTTCAAGGCTCCCAGGATTTTCGCCCCCTCCCCCACCCTATGATCCACTTCCGCTTCCATGGTTCCATCCGCTGCCAGATCCACTCCCAGATATCTAAAACACTTTACTTCCTCCAGTTTTTCTCCACTCAAACTCACCTCCCAATTGACTTGACCCTCAACCCTACTGTACCTAATAACCTTGCTCTTATTCACATTTACTCTTAACTTTCTTCTTTCACACACTTTACCAAACTCAGTCACCAGCTTCTGCAGTTTCTCACATGAATCAGCTACCAGCGCTGTATCATCAGCGAACAACAACTGACTCACTTCCCAAGCTCTCTCATTCCCAACAGACTTCATACTTGCCCCTCTTTCCAAAGCTCTTGCATTCACCTCCCTAACAACCCCATCCATAAACAAATTAAACAACCATGGAGACATCACACACCCCTGCCGCAAACCTACATTCACTGAGAACCAATCACTTTCCTCTCTTCCTACACGTACACATGCCTTACATCCTCGATAAAAACTTTTCACTGCTTCTAACAACTTGCCTCTCACACCATATATTCTTAATAATAGTGCCATTGTACAAAGGCAAAGGGGATAAGAGTGAGTGCTCAAATTACAGAGGTATAAGTTTGTTGAGTATTCCTGGTTAATTATATGGGAGGGTATTGATTGAGAGGGTGAAGGCATGTACAGAGCATCAGATTGGGGAAGAGCAGTGTGGTTTCAGAAGTGGTAGAGGATGTGTGGATCAGGTGTTTGCTTTGAAGAATGTGTGTGAGAAATACTTAGAAAAGCAAATGGATTTGTATGTAGCATTTATGGATCTGGAGAAGGCATATGATAGAGTTGATAGAGATGCTCTGTGGAAGGTATTAAGAATATATATATATATATATATATATATATATATATATATATATATATATATATATATATATATATATGAGATGTTTGAGGACAATGTGTGGTGTGAGGTGGTTTGATCGAGTGAGTAACGTAAGGGTAAGAGAGATGTGTGGAAATAAAAAGAGCGTGGTTGAGAGAGCAGAAGAGGGTGTTTTGAAGTGGTTTGGGCACATGGAGAGGATGAGTGAGGAAAGATTGACCAAGAGGATATATGTGTCGGAGGTGGAGGGAACAAGGAGAAGAGGGAGACCAAATTGGAGGTGGAAAGATGGAGTGAAAAAGATTTTGTGTGATCGGGGCCTGAACATGCAGGAGGGTGAAAGGAGGGCAAGGAATAGAGTGAATTGGAGCGATGTGGTATACCGGGGTTGACGTGCTGTCAGTGGATTGAAGCAGGGCATGTGAAGCGTCTGGGGTAAGCCATGGAAAGCTGTGTAGGTATGTATATTTGCGTGTGTGGACGTATGTATATACATGTGTATGGGGGGGGGGGGTTGGGCCATTTGTTTCGTCTGTTTCCTTGCGCTACCTCGCAAACGCGGGAGACAGCGACAAAGTATAATAATATAATAATAATAATAATAATATATATATATATATATATATATATATATATATATATATATATATATATATATATATATATATATATATACATATATATATAGAAAACCTGTTGAGTGGCGCCTCCTTTTAAATGGTGCCCAGGGCACCTGCCCTACCTGCCATACCATAGATACTGTTTACTCTCTCTCTCTCTCTCTCTCTCTCTCTCTCTCTCTCTCTCTCTCTCTCTCTCTCTCTCTCTCTCTTAATCTATCACACAGACACGTATCTATTTTATCGACCAACCCCTAGGGGTAGATGAATAGCTGGGTTGACTGTGGACCGATTGCCATGCAAAAAGTACTCAAGTAGCCAGTGTACATATGATGCAGGTAAAACCACAAGGAAACGGAAAATACATAGTGTCAAGTGGTTTCGTGTATCATCAGGACTGATTACAGATAGACAGAACCAGATTATGATACACCAGCCACCACTGAGCGGGACTGACGAATGAATTCATAAACAGGTGAAGGTAACAGAGCACAGGTCACCCTCGAACACCTCTCCTCTCGCAAGTTACAACCTCACGTAACCTATATTCTGGGAAAAATATCCACAATTTTTTTCACGCAAAATTATCTGTGAAATTTACATAAACCAACATTATGGTTCATACTGATATCACCAGTTTCAATAAGAAACGATTCAACAATATTTCTATCTATTACCAAGTTACTGTTCATGATAACCTTAACATTGCTCGTCAATCTTATAACCAAATATTGTAAATATGTTTCCCAGAACAGAGGTATAAAGTAAGTGTTATCACAGCCTATCTAAATCGTGCGTACAAGAAATAGGTGATTATGGGACGTCTTCCTTCCAGAAATTTAAACATGTAAATCAAATAATATCATTTTTTTTTTAAAACCAGTGAAAAACAGACGCGCCTTACCTTCCAGAGACGATTGCTTAATTACACCCAACATTAACTTGGGGTCTTTAAACCTGGTGTTTAGCAAAATCCAGATGTATCCCAACAGCCGGACAGACGAATATATCCTGTGGAGATAAATGGGAATATTTGTAATGTATCTGGAAAGCAACTCAGCATCTTCATTTACTTGAAAAATCAAAACAAAGAAAAAAGCAAAAACATTACTTGCAGTAAGAGAGAGAGAGAGAGAGAGAGAGAGAGAGTTCATAGTGTGGGGACACTATGGGAGACACAGTCCCGCTGTAAACACTGGGAGTGAGTCGGCTCCTCCCATGCATCAACAGGAAACAGCCATAGATTCACAGCACGTCTCTCAGAACAATAGTACGTGTGGATGTTTCCGACGCCTCTCTTTCTCTCTCTCTCTCTCCCTAATGGCAAAATCTCGTCGTAGAACAGCATATTTTTCATTGGGCAATGTATATATTCTACCTATGATACGAACACAAATGAATTTCGCATTTACTAACATGAATTTTCCTTTTTCCCTTCTCAGAAATAATCCAACGCGAAAAAAGTGATCCTTTCTGTTTAAAAATGGTGTGTAGTTTAGTGGAAGTCTAGCGACCGGCATCAAAACTATCAACAAAGGCCTGGTGGGGATGGAGGCCTATTGGGGAGGTAGAATATTATCTCCGGTCACCTGGAACCACACTAGTCCTCACAAAATTTTCAGACACATTTTGAACTTTTTCTCTTTTATTTGACACTGGCCATTGAAAGGTTGGTTTCCTTTGGCTCTTTCCTTTCACAAATAAAAACTTTAAGAAATTGTGTTACGATTGGATGAATGTATGATGAACTTATGTCCATTTTAACGTGTGTTATTCATACGTCACGTTATCCATTGAAGCAGATCTTTAGCACACACTGCAATATGAACACTAAACGTGCAACTCTGCAGATAAACTATAAGACGTGTGCTTTAACAGGATACTTACTTCACATATCTTCAGTAACAGAATTATTGCTACGTTAATGTTCAAGCACGCGTTATACAGTAGGATCAAATCCCAACGCAGATAATAAACTACTGTCTAAACATCTGAACAGGAGTATCAAATGTTACCGTGTCAGCTTCCTCCTGTTTTGCGATTTAACCTTTCAAGTAACGTGTTAGTGACAACAGCAAAAAACTTTCATAACCTCCCTGGTTAGAAAAATATAAAGACAAACCTTATCAGCATTTCTGTTAAGTTAAGTTAAGCTCTATGTTTCTGATGGTTTCTTCTAATATAAAGAATCTCGATAAGACCAGATGATCTGTAACTCTTAGCACTCCTCTGTATTCTCTTTCAACTGATATGATTGTGTGCTGAAACGTTAAATTCAGGAACTATAAAAAGAGTACGCCAACTTCTTCGTTGAGTGGTGAGCCAATGACGCCAGGAAACATGACTTAGAATAACTCAAATCCATAGCGACACCGGGGTGCAAATGAGGTGGGACAAAGGACCTGTGTGACAGCAGGTGATGGCTTCACAACAGTACCCGCTTAGCAGGGCCGCCACACTCCCGCCGTCACATACCACCACCACACACACAGGACATTACCGCTCCATCTCCACACTTTGGTAGATCGTACATGAGACTAATCCAGATACTGGAAGACCTTATGTTCTGAGACGATGTTATGGGTAGTATACGGCAAAGACAGACAACAAAACCAATGCCCTATGACGAGGTTGTCTGCTGGTGGACGGAAATAGTATCCTTAATTCATAATCATTATAAAGATACAATGATAAAGCAGACGGGTTCTTAATCTTTGCTCCTCTCAAGTAACGTAAGAACAGATAACGAAGTTTAACAGAAATCGTAAAAATTTACCTGTTTTGGGATATCAAGATATCGAATCCTTAATCCCATGAATAGTAATGGTAACACAAAGTGGCATCAGTCAAATTCACAGCTGAAAGAATTTAAGCCGTAGAACGATTTTCTTACCGATATCAGTAACTCATGCCTGCCCATTCAACCTTATATATATATATATATATATATATTCCTATGAGTCCACGGGGAAAATGAAACACGATAAGTTCCCAAGTGCACTTTCGTGTAATAATCACATCATCAGGGGAGACACAAGAGAAAAATATAAGTCAGTTGATGTACATCGAAGAGCTGAAGCTAGGACGCCATTTGGTAAACATGTGATTGTCCAAAACATACAACCCAGCGTTCATTAACTTATCATTTTACAAATTTCATCAACAATAAGTTGTCTAATTTATATAGACCATCACTAAAATTAAGATTATAATTCTTTGTGTATTTAATAACAGAAGATTCGATGATATTTCTCTTGGTAATAGAGTTAGAGTTAATAACTGAGATGGCATTACTCCAGTCAATACAATGATCATAGTTTTTAACGTGATTAAACAAGGCATTTGATTCTTGTCCCGTTCTTATACTATATTCATGTTGCTTAAGTCTAACAGAAACATCCTCACCAGTCTGACGAACATAGAATCTATCACAATTTCCACATGGCACTTTATAGATGCATCCAAGAGAATTTTCCAGTGAGTTCCTGATTAAGATATTCTTTAAAGTATTATTGTTGCTAAAGGCACCATTTACATTAAAGGATTTAAGCAACATGGGAAGTAAAGTGAAATTATTATCAAAAGGGAGAACTAAAAGATTCTTGGTGTCAATGGGAGGTTTAGGCTCAACTCTATAAAATGATTTCTTTGCTAACTTAAGGGATTTATCAATGAAAGATCTAGGGTACTTTAACTTAGATCCAATAGAATATATCTTCTCAAACTCATCATTAATAAACTCTGGACTGCAAATACGTAATGCCCTTAGGAACATAGATTGAAATGATGATAATTTAACTCTGTCATGATGAGATGAGTAATAATGGATATATGAGCATACATTGGTGGGTTTTCTGTATTTGCTACACTTAAACTTATTTCCTTGCCTATGGATCGTGCAATCTAAAAATGGCAACATACCATTATTTTCATTTTCTACAGTAAATTTGATGGAAGGTACTAAATTGTTAAGTAAGGGGAGAAATATTTGTAAATTTTCATTTGTTGGCCAAACACAAAGAACATCATCTACATACCTAAACCAAATTGCATTAGAAGGTAAGATATCCTTTAGTAATTTTGTTTAAAAAAATTCCATATAAAGATTACTTAGTACAGGTGAAAGAGGGTTACCCATTGCCATACCAAATTTTTGAGCATAATAATCTCCACTGAATTCAAATACACTGCCTTTTATAAACAATTTTATCAGTTCAGTGAGAACAGACTTTAAAACAGGTAAATAAATATCATCCAAGACATCAAATAAATACTCTAAAAGGTCATCAACTGGAATTTTTGTAAAAAGTGAGGAAACATCAAAGCTAACTAGTTTGAAATCAAAATTACCATTGATATTGTTTAGCTTGTTGACTAAATCTACATTATTCATGATATTAGAATTTGATACTTTACCCACTAAAGGGCTTAATAAAGAAACTAAACATTTTGACAATTTATATGTGATGGAGCCTACTGAGCTCACTATAGGTCTTGCTGGAAAATTCTGTTTTTGTGTTTTGATAAGTCCATACATATATGGCAATGAAGGGGACAAAGATGACAAACTTTTGATAAGAGAACTATTACCTTTCAACAACAACTTCATTTCTCTATTGAGATGAGAATTAACTGCTTCTAAGGGATTTTTACTAAGTTAGAATATGTTGTGTCATCATTTAAAAGATCATTCATTTTAGATAAATAGATACTTTTGTCTAAAGTCACAACAGTGTTAGCCTTATCTGCTTTAGTAATATGTATATCCTAGTCTTTTATCAAGATGTTAATAGCTCGTATGAATCTTTTAGGGCAATTAGGTTCCACTGGTTTTGACAAACTGGCATACACTAAACCCTTACAGATATAAATTTCATCATTATTTAAATTACTGTATTTCTCTAAATTACAAAAAGACTTTGTGACATCAACACAGCTGGCTTCCCTGTTAGAGCACACAAAACTTAAACCATAGCTTCGTCTCTTCGATGTATATCAACTAACTTATATTTCTCTCTTGTGTCTCCCCTAATGATGTGATTATTACACGAAAGTGCACCTGGGAACTTATCGTGCCTCATTTTCCCCGTGGACTCATAGGAATATCTTGATCACGCGCAAAATTGTGATCCTTTCCAATATATATATATATATATATATATATATATATATATATATATATATATATATATATATATTTTTTTTTTTTTTTTGCTTTGTCGCTGTCTCCCGCGTTTGCGAGGTAGCGCAAGGAAACAGACGAAAGAAATGGCCCAACCCACCCCCATATACATGTATATACATACGTCCACACACGCAAATATACATACCTACACAGCTTTCCATGGTTTACCCCAGACGCTTCACATGCCCCGATTCAATCCAATGACAGCACGTCAACCCCGGTATACCACATCGCTCCAATTCACTCTATTCCTTGCCCTCCTTTCACCCTCCTGCATGTTCAGGCCCCGATCACACAAAATCTTTTTCACTCCATCTTTCCACCTCCAATTTGGTCTCCCTCTTCTCCTCGTTCCCTCCACCTCCGACACATATATCCTCTTGGTCAATCTTTCCTCACTCATTCTCTCCATGTGCCCAAACCATTTCAAAACACCCTCTTCTGCTCTCTCTCTCTCTCTCTCTCTCTCTCTCTCTCTCTCTCTCTATATATATATATATATATATATATATATATATATATATATATATATATATATATTTTTTTTTTTTTTTTTTTTTATACTTTGTCGCTGTCTCCCGCGTTTGCGAGGTAGCGCAAGGAAACAGACGAAAGAAATGGCCCAACCATCCCCATACACATGTACATACACACGTCCACACACGCAAATATACATACCCACACAGCCCTCCACGGCCCACCCCGGACGCTCCACATGCCCTGATTCAATCCACTGACAGCACGTCAACCCCTGTATACCACATCGCTCCAATTCACTCTATTCCTTGCCCTCCTTTCACCCTCCTGCATGTTCAGGCCCCGATCACACAAAATCCTTTTCACTCCATCTTTCCACCTCCAATTTGGTCTCCCTCTTCTCCTCGTTCCCTTCACCTCCGACACATATATCCTCTTGGTCAATCTTTCCTCACTCATTCTCTCCATGTGCCCAAACCATTTCAAAACACCCTCTTCTGCTCTCTCAACCACGCTCTTTTTATTTCCACACATCTCTCTTACCCTTACGTTACTTACTCGATCAAACCACCTCACACCACACATTGTCCTCAAACATCTCATTTCCAGCACATCCATCCTCCTGCGCACAACTCTATCCATAGCCCACGCCTCGCAACCATACAACATTGTTGGAACTACTATTCCTTCAAACATACCCATTTTTGCTTTCCGGGATAATGTTCTCGACTTCCACACATATATATATATATATATATATATATATATATATATATATATATATATATATATATATATATATATATATATATACATATATATATATATATATATATATATATATATATATATATATATATATATATATATATATATATATATATTTCATTTATATATATTTATTTATTTTGCTTTGTCGCTGTCTCCCGCGTTAGCGAGGTAGCGCAAGGAAACAGACGAAAGATTGGCCCAACCCACCCACATACACATGTATATATATACACGTCCACACACGCAAATATACATACCCATACATCTCAATGTACACATATATATATACACACAGACATATACATATATACACATGTACATAATTCATACTGTTTGCCTTAATTTATTCCCATCGCCACCTCGCCACACATGGAATAACAACCCCCTCCCCCCTCATGTGTGCGAGGTAGCGCTAGGAAAAGACAACAAAGGCCCCATTCGTTCACACTCAGTCTCTAGCTGTCATGTAATAATGCCCAAAACCACAGTTCCCTTTCCACATCCAGGCCCCACAGAACTTTCCATGGTTTACCCCAGACGCTTCACATGCCCTGGTTCAATCCGTTGACAGTACGTCGACCCCGGTATACCATATAGTTCCAATTCACTCTATTCCTTGCACGCCTTTCACCCTCCTGCATGTTCAGGCCCCGATCACTCAAAATCTTTTTCACTCCATCTTTCCACCTTCAATTTGGTCTCCCACTTCTCCTCGTTCCCTCCACCTCTGACACATATATCCTCTTGGTCAATCTTTCCTCACTCATTCTCTCCATGTGACCAAATCATTTCAAAACACCCTCTTCTGCTCTCTCGACCACACTCTTTTTATTTCCACACATCTCTCTTACCCTTACATTACTTACTCGATCAAACCACCTCACACCACACATTATCCTCAAACATCTCATTTACAGCACATCCACCCTCCTGCGCACAACGCTATCCATAGCCCACGCCTCGCAGCCATACAACATTGTTGGGACCACTATTCCTTCAAACATACCCATTTTTGCTTTCCGAGTTAATGTTCTCGACTTCCACACATTCTTCAAGGCTCCCAGAATTTTCGCCCCCTCCCCCACCCTATGATTCACTTCCGCTTCCATGGTTCCATCCGCTGCCAGATCCACTCCCAGATATCTAAAACACTTTACTTCCTCCAGTTTTTCTCCATTCAAACTTACCTCCCAATTGACTTGACCCTCTACCCTACTGTACCTAATAACCTTGCTCTTATTCACATTTACTCAACTTTCTTCTTTCACACACTTTACCAAACTCAGCCACCAGCTTCTGCAGTTTCTCACATGTACATGCCTTCACTCACCCTCTCAATCAATACCCTCCCATATAATTTACCAGGAATATTCAACAAACTTAAACCTCTGTAATTTGTGCACTCACTCTTACCCCCTTTGCCTTTGTACAATGGCACTATGCAAGCATTCCGCCAATCCTCAGGCACCTCACCATGAATCATACATACATTAAATAACCTTACCAACCAGTCAACAATACAGTCACCCCCTTTTTAATAAATTCCAGTGCAATATCATCCAAACCTGCTGCCTTGCCGGCTTTCATCTTCCGCAAAGCTTTTACTACCTCTTCTCTGTTTACCAAATCATTTTCCCTAACCCTCTCACTTTGCACACCACCTCGACCAAAACACCCTATATCTGCCACTCTATCATCAAACACATTCAACAAACCTTCAAAATACTCACTCCATCTCCTTCTCACGTCACCACTACTAGTTATCACCTCCCCGTTGGCCCCCTTCACTGATGTTCCCATTTGGTCCCTTGTCTTACGCACTTTATTTACCTCCTTCCAAAACATCTTTTTATTCTCCCTAAAATTTAATGATACTCTCTCACCCCAACTCTCATTTACCCTCCTTTTCACCTCTTGCACCTTTTCTTTTTCTTTCTTTCATACTATTCGCCATTTCCCGCGTTAGCGAGGTAGCGTTAAGAACAGAGGACTGGACCTTAGAGGGAATATCCTCACCTGGCCCGTTCTCTGTTCCTGCATTTGGAAAATTAAAAAAAAACCGAGAGGGGAGGATTTCCAGCCCCCCGCTTCCTTCCCTTTTAGTCGCCTTCTACGACACGCAGGGAATACGTGGGAAGTATTCTTTCTCCCCTATCCCCAGGGATGATATATATATATATATATATATATATATATATATATATATATATATATATATATATATATATATATATATATATATATATATATATGAGGCGTAAGGGAGAAAGAATACTTCCCACGTATCCTCTGCGTGTCGTAGAAGGCGACTAAAAAGGGAGGGAGCGGTTGGGGGGGGGGCTTTAAATCCTCCCCTCTCATCTTTAATTTACCAAAAGAAGGAACAGAGAAGGGGGCAAGTGAGGATATTCCCTCAAAAACTCAGTCCTCTGTTCTTGGCTTTACCTCGGTAGTGCGAAAAATGGCAAATAGTATGAAAAAAAATGAGAATAAACATACACACATCGAGACTCCCCTAGTGTAATGCTATTCTCATGATAAACTATCTCTTCTGCCGGCCAAATGATGCTCTCAGACACTACAAGTAGAAATGACCTTATTCTTGGTACCATAGACTTAATGTATCCTCCATATTTTCAAAATGTAATCAGACTGCATGTTACCTCCCACACCTAAGATGCTCCGGCTGGTAGGCAGACGTGGCCTTAGAAAGTGTGGAGGGTTAATAATGTATTCATCATTCAGTATTACATAATGCACACAGACCTTAGGCTCTATCTTTTCAAGATTGGTACAACAGCTACACTGAAATGACTCTGAATTATTCGGTGGTCTGATATGAACTGATCTGATTTTAACAAGTGTTAGATATGAAAAACCAGCTATATACTAACACAGATACAGACACACACACACACACACACACACACACACACACACACACACACACACACACACGCACACACACATAGAAACACACACACACACACACACACACACACACACACACACACACAGATACAACACTCATATAGAAGTACAAAAACCTAACAGAGAAGGAGGTCAACAAAGATAGTACGGGAATTGAGAGCCGATTTCCTGCGAGGCTTAAGCTTAAGGGAGAAGTTGATCATAGCCTTAAAGTTTTAATACCAGTCAGATGAAGTCATCAGTGAACAGCTCTAAAGGTGTAAAGATAATGGAACCAGAGGCCATAGAAAGAAATTTGTTATGAAATATACGAAGAAGTACTTTCATAATGTAAGAGGAGTGGATGAATGGAATAAACTGAGTAAGGAAACTATAAATGTAGACAGCACATTTTAGTTTAAAAAATCACGTGAAAGCAAAGTTCAAGAGATGGGGTCCTTCGAGTAGATTCCCTCCCCTTACTAAGAAGATGGTTAGTAGTACATACAGTCTTCCAATCGCAATCATGCCCTTCCTACCACACCGACACACTCCCTACGACACCCACGCCCTCCCTACTACACCCACGCCCTCCCTACCACACCCATGCCCTCTCTACCACACCCACGCCCTCCCATGTCTTCTTACCACACTCACGCCGTCATCAACAGCCCTCCCGGAGCCAGCCTACCGCCCGCATCATCCACTCTGTCCTTAGTCTTAATCAAGAGGTCTTGTTCCCGCTCGTGGGATTTTAACGTTTTTCAAGGCTGTATTTCCTACTCGGGAACCTAATGGCTGAGAGAGAGAGAGAGAAAGAGAGAGAGAGAGAGAGAGAGAGAGAGAGAGAGAGAGAGAGAGAGAGAGAGAGAGAGAGAGAGAGAGAGAGAGGGGGGGGTGGGGGTGGGGGGGGGTGAGCCAGATGAGTAAACAGAACTAAATCTTAAGTCCTGGGACAGGCTACCTCCGGATAGATGATGTGCAAAATTACTGTTCAGAAATACTATGTCTGGCAACGTTGTCTGGAGCACTGCTCCCAATATGTTGCATCTATAGACGCGTATACAAGTCATTCCAATATGTTACAGCCATAGATCTGTATAGAAGCAATTTAAGTATGTTATAGCCACAGATGTGTAAAGAAATAATCCGAATATGTCTTAGCCATTGATGTGTATGGAAGCAATTCCAGTACGTTGCAGACAAAGATATGTAAAGAAACAAATCTAATATGTTTCTGCCATAAAGTGTATAGGAACAATTCCAATATGTTGCAGCCATAAATGTGTCTAGAAACAATTTCAGAATGTTGTACGCATATATGTGCCCAGAAATAGCTCCAGTATGTTGCAGTCATAAATATATCCATAAATGTCATTGTATATAAATCATGTTGGATGCTGGTATATCCGGAATTACGACAACTAATCCAGTTCTTGTGAATATTTTGTGTCCAGTTTCGTTATCAAGACCCAGACGACATGGTTTATGAATGACTTGGTTTAACTGTACACACTAAGGCTTGACTGTAGACCGCATGGTTTGTGAATAGCTTATCCAATGAAAATATCATAATCTAGCTGAGTTCATTTATAGCAGAGGATATTAAACCGTGATGACCATTACTCTAATCCGCTAGTGTGGTGTGATAAGGAGTGACATCGTTTAGCTGTGAACAGTGTGGTTTGCTAGTGGATGGCTGGATGGTTTAACTTTGGATGCTGTGGCAAAATAATGACACCGTTTACTGGTGTATGTAAAGCTTCAACCCTTAACTATGACGGAACGACATTTAGCACGATGGTACGAGCCGTGAGGGCCACGTCATCATATCCAGGGATCATAACATTGTGTTCATAGGTTGTACCGCCGTGTTCAAGGGTCGTACTGTTGTGTTCAAGGGTACTATCGTTGTGCTCAAGCGTCGCATCGTTTTACTCGAGTTAGATGTTCAAGACCTTCCTGCATGAAGGATGTGACCCACCAGCGGACGCCAATATATAGGAATATGTGGCGCAGTTCGGCTGCTGAGAGTTACTTGCGTATGACGTGGTTGACCTGTGGTGCGAGGAACCTTCAGGATGTACAGTGCGGTGCAGAGGCGATGTTTCAGGTGTAGCTAAGGTAGATGGAGTGTAAATTACGTTATTACCGTGAGAAAAGCGTACACCATCATACCATCTACTTGTATGTTATCTCAATTCTGTAAGGATGCTTCTGCCACCGATTATTGTTGGCCATCGCCTTTAAAGCTCTTCGTAAAGCTTTCAACAATACTCAAGAACATTAAAAGCTTTATATACCTAACGGTGAGCGTGGTTATGAACGTTGAGCATGTACATTTTCAACACAAGAGAGGTTCTTATCAATGATACAGGCCAATGTTATCATCCCATCCACTCTCCCATTCCCCTCTCATTACTGATCAACCTTTGTCTTTCTCCTTACCTGGAACCACCTGTATATCATTCCTCCCCTCCCCCCGATCCATTCCTCCCTCAATCCTAACAACCATGGGGACATCACACACCCCTGCCGCAAACCTACATTCACTAAGAACCAATCACTTTCCTCTCTTCCTACACGTACACATGCCTTACATCCTCGATAAAAACTTTTCACTGCTTCTAACAATTTGCCTCCCACACCATATATTCTTAATACCTTCCACAGAGCATCTCTATCAACTCTATCATATGCCTTCTCCAGATCCATAAATGCTACATACAAATCCATTTGCTTTTCTAAGTATTTCTCACATACATTTTTCAAAGCAAACACCTGATCCAAACATCCTCTACCACTCCTGAAACCACACTGCTCTTCCCCAATCTGATGCACTGCACATGCCTTCACCTTCTCAATCAATCCCCTCCCATATAATTTACCAGGAATACTCAACAAACTTATACCTCTGTAATCTGAGCACTCACTCTTATCCCCTTTGCCTTTGTACAATGGCACTATGCACGCATTCCGCCAATCCTCAGGCACCTCACCATGAATCATATTTAATTTATTTATTTATTTATTTTGCTTTATCGCTGTCTCCCGTGTTTGCGAGGTAGCGCAAGGAAACAGACGAAAGAATGGCCCAACCCGCCCATATACACATGTATACACATACAAGTCCACACACGCACAATATACATACCTATACATCTCAGTGTACACATATATATACACACACAGACATATACATATATACACATGTACATAATTCATACTGTCTGCCTTTATTTGTTCCCAACGCCACCTCGCAACACATGGAATAACAACCCCCTCCCCCCTCATGTGTGCGAGGTAGCGCTAGGAAAAACATCAAAGGCCACATTCGTTCACACTCAGTCTCTAGCTGCCATGTAATAATGCACCGAAACCACAGCTCCCTTTCCACATCCAGGCTCCACACACTTTGCATGGTTTACCCCAGACGCTTCACATGCCCTGGTTCAATCCATTGACAGCACGTCGACCCTGGTATACCACATCGTTCCAATTCACTCTATTCCTTGCACGCCTTTCACCCTCCTGCATGTTCAGGCCCCGATCACTCAAAATCTTTTTCACTCCATCTTTCCACCTCCAATTTGGTCTTCCACTCCTCCTCGTTCCCTCCACCTCTGACACATATATCCTCTTGGTCAATCTTTTCCCACTCATTCTCTCCATGTGACCAAACCACTTCAAAACACCCTCTTCTGCTCTCTCAACCACACTCTTTTTTTTTCCACACATCTCTCTCACCCTTACATTACTTACTCGATCAAACCACCTCACACCACATATTGTCCTCAAACATCTCATTTCCAGCACATCCACACTCCTGCGCACAACTCTATCCATAGCCCACGCCTTGCAACTATACAATATTGTCAGAACCACTATTCCTTCAAACATACCCATTTTTGCTTTCCGAGATAATGTTCTCGACTTCCACACATTCTTCAAGGCTCCCAGAATTTTCGCCCCCTCCCCCACCCTATGATTCACTTCCGCTTCCATGGTTCCATCCGCTGCCAGATCCACTCCCAGATATCTAAAACACTTCACTTCCTCCAGCTTTTCTCCATTCAAACTTACCTCCCAATTGACTTGACCCTCAACCCTACTGTACCTAATAACCTCGCTCTTATTCACATTTACTCTTAACTTTCTTCTTTCACACACTTTACCAAACTTAGTCACCAGCTTCTGCAGTTTCTTACATGAATCAGCCACCAGCGCTGTATCATCAGCGAACAACAACTGACTCACTTCCCAAGCTCTCTCATCCACAACAGACTGCATACTTGCCCCTCTTTCCAAAACTCTTGCATTCACCTCCCTAACAACCCCATCCATAAACAAATTAAACAACCATGGAGACATCACACACCCCTGCCGCAAACCTACATTCACTGAGAACCAATCACTTTCCTCTCTTCCTACACGTACACATGCCTTACATCCTCGATAAAAACTTTTCACTGCTTCTAACAACTTGCCTCCCACACAATATATTCTTAATACCTTCCACAGAGCATCTCTATCAACTCTATCATATGCCTTCTCCAGATCCATAAATGCTACATACAAATCCATTTGTTTTTCTAAGCATTTCTCGCATACATTCTTCAAAGCAAACACCTGATCCACACATCCTCTACCACTTCTGAAACCACACTGCTCTTCCACAATCTGATGCTCTGTACATGCCTTCACCCTCTCAATCAATACCCTCCCATATAATTTACCAGGAATACTCAACAAACTTATACCTCTGTAATTTGAGCACTCACTTTTATCCCCTTTGTCTTTGTACAATGGCACTATGCAAGCATTCCGCCAATCCTCAGGCACCTCACCATGAATCATACATACATTAAATAACCTCACCAACCAGTCAACAATACAGTCACCCCCTTTTTTAATAAATTCCACTGCAATGCCATCCAAATCTGCTGCTTTGCCGGCTTTCATCTTCCGTAAAGCTTTTACTACCTCTTCTCTATTTACCAAATCATTTTCCCTAACCCTCTCACTTTGCACACCACCTCGACCAAGACACTCCACATCTGCCACTCTATCATCAAACACATTCAACAAACCTTCAAAATACTCACTCCATCTCCTTCTCACATCACCACTACTTGTTATCACCTCCCCATTTGCCCCCTCACTGAAGTTCCCATTTGCTCCCTTGTCTTACGCACTTTATTTACCTCCTTCCCAAACATCTTTTCATTCTCCCTGAAATTTAATGATACTCTCTCACCCTAACTCTCATTTGCCCTCTTTTTCACCTCTTGCACCCTTTTCTTGACCTCCTGCCTCTTTCTTTTATACCTCTCCCACTCATTTGCACTTTTTCCTTGCAAAAATCGTTGAAATACCTCTCTCTTCTCTTTCACTAACAATCTTACTTCTTCATTCCACCACTCACTACCTTTTCTAATCAACCCACCTCCCACGCTTCTCATGCCACAAGTATCTTTTGCGCAAGCCATCACTGCTTCCCTAAATACATCCCATTCCTCCCCCACTCCCCTTACCTCCTTTGTTCTCACCTTTTTCCATTCTGTACTCAGTCTCTCCTGGTACTTCCTCACACAAGTCTCCTTCCCAAGCTCACTTACTCTCACCACTCTCTTCACCCCAACATTTTCTCTTCTTTTCTGAAAACCCCCACAAATCTTCACCTTTGCTTCCACAAGATAATGATCAGACATCCCTCCAGTTGCACCTCTCAGCACATTAACATCCAAAAGTCTCTCTTTCGTGCGTCTATCAATTAACACGTAATCCAATAACGCTCTCTGGCCATCTCTCCTACTTATATACGTATACTTATGTATATCTCGCTTTTTAAACCAGGTATTCCCAATCACCAGTGCTTTTTCAGCACATAGATCTACAAGCTCTTCACCATTTCCATATACAGTACTGAACACTCCATGTATACCAATTATTCCCTCAACTGCCACATTACTCACCTTTGCATTCAAATCACCCATCACTATAACCCGGTCTTGTGCATCAAAACCACTAACACACTCATTCAGCTGCTCCCAAAACACTTGCCTTTCATGATCTTTCTTCTCATGCCCAGGTGCATATGCACCAATAATCACCCATCTCTCTCCATCAATTTTCAGTTTTACCCATATCAATCTAGAATTTACTTTCTTACACTCTATCACATACTCCCACAACTCCTGATTCAGGAGTAGTGCTACTCCTTCCCTTGCTCTTGTCCTCTCACTAACCCCTGACTTTATTCCCAAGACATTCCCAAACCACTCTTCCCCTTTACCCTTTAGCTTTGTTTCACTCAGAGCCAAAACATCCAGGTTCCTTTCCTCAAACATACTACCTATCTCTCCTTTTTTCTCATCTTGGTTACATCCACACACATTTAGACACCCCAATCTGAGCCTTCGAGGAGGATGAGCACTCCTCGCGTGATTCCTTCTTCTGTTTCCCCTTTTAGAAAGTTAAAATACAAGGAGTAAGTATTTAATGTATGTAAAATACATACATTAAATAACCTTACCAACCAGTCAACAATACAGTCACCTCCTTTTTTTAATAAATTCCACTGCAATACCATCCAAACCCGCTGCCTTGCCGGCTTTCATCTTCCGCAAAGCTTTTACTACCTCTTCTCTGTTTACCAAATCATTTTCCCTAACCCTCTCACTCTGCACACCACCTCGACCAAAACACCCTATATCTGCCACTCTATCATCAAACACATTCAACAAACCTTCAAAATACTCACTCCATCTCCTTCTCACATCACCACTACTTGTTATCACCTCCCCATTAGCCCCCTTCACTGAAGTTCCCATTTGCTCCCTTGTCTTACGCACTTTATTTACCTCCTTCCAAAACATCTTTTTATTCTCCCTAAAATTTAATGATACTCTCTCACCCCAACTCTCATTTGCCTTCTTTTTCACCTCTTGCACCTTTCTCTTGACCTCCTGTCTCCTTCTTTTATACATCTCCCACTCATTTGTATTTTTTCCCTGCAAAAATCGTCCAAATGCCTCTCTCTTCTCTTTCACTAATAATCTAACTTCTTCATGCCACAAGCACCTTTTGCGCAAGCCATCACTGCTTCCCTAAATACATCCCATTCCTCCCCCACTCCCCTTACCTCCTTTGTTCTCACCTTTTTCCATTCTGTACTCAGTCTCTCCTGGTACTTCCTCACACAAGTCTCCTTCCCAAGCTCACTTACTCTCACCACCCTCTTCACCCCAACATTCACTCTTCTTTTCTGAAAACCCCCACAAATCTTCACCTTCGCCTCCACAAGATAATGATCAGACATCCCTCCAGTTGCTCCTCTCACCACATTAACATCCAACAGTCTCTCTTTCGCGCGCCTGTCAATTAACACGTAATCCAATAACGCTCTCTGGCCATCTCTCCTACTTACATACGTATACTTATGTATATCTCGCTTTTTAAACCAGGTATTCCCAATCACCAGTCCTTTTTCAGCATATAAATCTACAAGGTCTTCACCATTTCCATTTAGAACACTGAACACTCCATGTATACTAATCATTCCCTCAACTGCCACATTACTCACCTTTGCATTCAAATCACCCATCACTATAACCCGGTCTTGTGCATCAAAACCACTAACACACTCATTCAACTGCTCCCAAAACACTTGCCTTTCATGATCTTTCTTCTCATGCCCAGGTGCATATGCACCAATAATCACCCATCTCTCTCCATCAACTTTCAGCTTTACCCATATCAATCTAGAATTTACTTTCTTACATTCTATCACATACTCCCACAACTCCTGTTTCAGGAGTAGTGCTACTCCTTCCCTTGCTCTTGTCCTCTCACTAACCCCTGACTTTACTCCCAAGACATTTCCAAACCACTCTTCCCCTTTACCCTTGAGCTTCGTTTCACTCAGAGCCAAAACATCCAGGTTAATTTCCTCAAAAATACTACCTATCTCTCCTTTTTTCACATCTTGGTTACATCCACACAAATTCAGACTCCCCAATCTGAGCCTACGAGGAGGATGAGCACTCCCCGCGTGACTCCTTCTGTTTCCCATTTTAGAAAGTTAAAAAATATATATATATATATATATATACATATATATATATATATATATATATATATATATATATATATATATATATATATATATATATATATATATATATTTACATAATTCATACTGTCTGCCTTTATTCATTCCCATCGCCACCCCGCCAAACATGAAATAACATCCCCCTCCCCCTCATGTGTGCGAGGTAGCGCTAAGAAAAGACAATCAAGGCTAAATTCGTTCACACTCAGTCTCTAGCTGTCATGTAATAATGCACCGAAACCACAGCTCCCATTCCACATCCAGGCACCACAGAACTTTCCATGGTTTACCCCAGACGCTTCACATGCCCTGGTTCAATCCATTGACATCACGTCGACCCCGGTATACAACATCGTTCCAATTCACTCTATTCCTTGCACGCCTTTCACCCTCCTGCATGTTCAGGCCCCGATCACTCAAAATCTTTTTCACTCCATCTTTCCACCTCCAATTTGGTCTTACACTTCTCCTCGTTCCCTCCACCTCTGACACATATATCCTCCTTGTTAATCTTTCCTCACTCATTCTCTCCATGTGACCAAACCATATCAAAACACCCTCTTCTGCTCCATCAACCTCACTCTTTTTATTACCAAACATCTCTCTTACCCTATTATTACTTACTCGATGAAACCACCTCACACTAAATATTGTTCCTCAAACATCTCATTTCTAGCACATCCACCCTTCTCCGCACAACTCTATCTACATCCCACGCCTCGCAACCATATAACATTGTTGGAACCAATAGTCCTTTAAACATACCCATTTTTGCTTTCCGAGACAATGTTCTCGACTTCCACACATTCTTCAACGCTCCCAGAACTTTCGACCCCTCCCCAACCATATGATTCACTTCCGCTTCCATGGTTCCATCCGCTGCCAAACCCACTCCCAGGTATGTAAAACACTTCACTTCCTCCAGTTTTTCTCCATTCAAACTTACCTCCCAACTGACTTGTCCCTCAACCCTACTGTGCCTAATAACCTTGGTCTTATTCAAATTTACTCTCAGCTTTCTTCTTTCACACACTTTACCAAACTCAGTCCACGGGGAAAATGAAACACGATAAGTTCCCAAGTGCACTTTCGTGTATTAATCACATCATCAGGGGAGATACAAGAAAGAAATATAACAGTCAGTTCATATTCAACGAAGAGATGTAGCTAAGACACCATTTGGTAAACATGTGATTGTTCAGGACAGACAACGAGCGTATCATAAACTTATTATGTGGACAAGAAGGTCAATTATTTACAAATTTTATCAACAGTAGTTAACCAATTTGTACAGACCTTCACTAATGTTAAGGTTATGATTCTTTGTGCATCTCATAATAGAAGATTCAATGATATTTCTCGTCGTACTGGAGTTAGAGATAATAACTGAAATAGCATTACTCCAGTCAATACAATGATCATAGTTTTTAACGTGATTAAACAAGGCATTTGATTCTTGTCCCGTTCTTATACTATATTTATGTTGCTTAAGTCTAACAGAAAGATCCTTACCAGTCTGTCCAACATAAAACTTATTACAATTTCTACATGGCACTTTACAGATGCATCCAGGAGAATTTTTTGGTGAGTTCCTGATTAAGACATTCTTTATAGTATTATTGTTGCTGAAGACAACATTTACATTAAAGGATTTAAGCAACATGGGAAGTAAAGTAAAATTATTGTTAAAAGGGAGAACTAAAAGATTCTTGGTGTCATTGGAAGGTTTGGGCTCAACTCTATAAATGATCTTTCACTGATGGTAAATCCCTTAAATTGGCAAAGAAATCATTTCATAGATTCTTTTTTTTTTTTTTTTGCTTTGTCGCTGTCTCCCGCGTTTGCGAGGTAGCGCAAGGAAACAGACGAAAGAAATGGCCCAACCCACCACCATACACATGTATATACATACGTCCACACACGCAAATATACATACCTACACAGCTTTCCATGGTTTACCCCAGACGCTTCACATGCCTTGATTCAATCCACTGACAGCACGTCAACCCCGATATACCACATCGCTCCAATTCACTCTATTCCTTGCCCTCCTTTCACCCTCCTGCATGTTCAGGCCCCGATCACACAAAATCTTTTTCACTCCATCTTTCCACCTCCAATTTGGTCTCCCTCTTCTCCTCGTTCCCTCCACCTCCGACACATATATTCTCTTGGTCAATCTTTCCTCACTCATTCTCTCCATGCGCCCGAACCATTTCAAAACACCCTCTTCTGCTCTCTCAACTACGCTCTTTTTATTTCCACACATCTCTCTTACCCTTACGTTACTTACTCGATCAAACCACCTCACACCACACATTGTCCTCAAACATCTCATTTCCAGCACATCCATCCTCCTGCGCACAACTCTATCCATAGCCCACGCCTCGCAACCATACAACATTGTTGGGACCACTATTCCTTCAAACATACCCACTTTTGCTTTCCGAGATAATGTTCTCGACTTCCACACATTCTTCAAGGCTCCCAGAATTTTCGCCCCCTCCCCCACCCTATGATCCACTTCCGCTTCCATGGTTCCATCCGCTGCCAGATCCACTCCCAGATATCTAAAACACTTCACTTCCTCCAGTTTTTCTCCATTCAAATTCACCTCCCAATTGACTTGACCCTCAACCCTACTGTACCTAATAACCTTGCTCTTATTCACATTTACTCTTAACTTTCTTCTTTCACACACTTTACCAAACTCAGTCACCAGCTTCTGCAGTTTCTTACATGAATCAGCCACCAGCGCTGTATCATCAGCGAACAACAACTGACTCACTTCCCAAGCTCTCTCATCCACAACAGACTTCATACTTGCCCCTCTTTCCAAAACTCTTGCATTCACCTCCCTAACAACCCCATCCATAAACAAATTAAACAACCATGGAGACATCACACACCCCTGCCGCAAACCTACATTCACTGAGAACCAATCACTTTCCTCTCTTCCTACACGTACACATGCCTTACATCCTCGATAAAAACTTTTCATAGATAAGCTTTATATTTGGTAGAAATGTTGGGTATGACGAAAGAGCACAATCTACACTTTCCTGTGTACTACTACATCCCACAGAACAATACTATTTAAGTCTATGTATAATGCATTATGCCTGACACTGGCCACCATGGCCAGAGACCACCATGGTTACAGTGACCAGATAGGCCACAGTCTGAGGAGGGGGCGGGCCATGTAGTACCTCATGGTTACCTATGTAGTGAGGGAAGGATTCCAGTATATTCAAGTCACAGTCTGAGGAGGTACTGGCTATCACAGAGAAACTCGCCGCCCACGACGGGTGATCATTGCCATGAGCTTGTTTGTGTGTTGCTAAGGTAGGCGGTCTGGCGTTTATGCAGTTGTCGTGGGCGGATCGGCTTTTGTTCACAGATGTGTGTCCTGAGGTTCGCCTCGTCTTGCTAACATACAAAGCATTACAACTATTATACTTGTAATCATAAACATAGGATGACTGCAAATCTACAGAAAGAATGTCCTTGAACTTGAGAAATAATTGTATCGTGATTTTTGCGTTGGGAAATAGGAAAGTAGACTTTACTGACGGATATAGTGATTTTATCAATGTCTTAACAATAAACATACTGAAAAAATTCATAGGGAATCCGTTTAAATCCTTAGTTTTTTCAACAGCCAACCAATCTATCTATCATCTAGCTGTCTATCTATCTATCTATCTATCTATATTCATATATGACGGAAGAGTTATATATCCATGCATAAACAGATATAGACGGAAACAACATGTTATAATGTCAGTATTCTTTACGTTATAAGTCTGAACCAAGATGTATGCTTTCAGGGTACAACCAGCGTTACAGAAGCTCAATATTTTCTGGAAAGGTGTTCGAAATTAATCTTTGTCCAGATAAAAGTGGAATAAGTTCTCTGTAGAGACGTAGATTTCACATGTTAGTTGAGTTGTGAACAGAGATGGTTCTGTAACTTTACAATTCAGCTTAGTGTGCAATGGAAAATGGAGAAGCACTTTCATTAGATGTCTATGTTTCGCTTCAACACACTGGGCACGGGTTAAAGGTGAGTATGCATGAGTGATTTTAGAGGCTGTACGGACCTGATCTACCTCATGAAATTGGGATTTAAGTCATTGATGATAGATGAAATAAACGTGGTGTGGAAAATGAAAAAAATAAGAGACATCTATATAACTGTGGAAGTCGGTGTTTCATCTTAACACACTGGGCATGAGTTGAGAATGCATGTGAGTGATTTTAGAGGCTGTTATACACCTGATCCACATCAGAGAGTTGGGAATGGCATTTATAATGATAGATAAATAGACTGAATTATTATCCCCGTCCTTGAACATGTCGACACTATGTGTTCCCACGTTCGTCTTGGTGCAGCACAAGTCCTTGACTCAACGAAGATAATGTCAAGAGGCAAGAGTCTCATATCCCCGCCTCTCCTTCCTCTTACTGATAAGTTCTCAGAGACAACTTATCGAGGACGCTCTGCAGTGTAACTACGTGTCTGATTCACGCGGGGTTTCAATTAAAAAAGTTTATCCTCCACTTCTGCAGGGAAGTTATAGATCTAGTTATATTAACCAAGTTTTAGATCAATTACAGTCTTGGCAACTACGTCGCAGAAAAACAAATATGGCTTCTGGGAAACGAGGGTTCGGAGCCACAGAGGAGAGTAGTGACTGCAGCGTCAGGCGAGTATATGTTAAACTTGTAAGCCATGACAATTCCTATTCCACATGGAAAGTTAGAATGTAGCAACATTAACTATGGAAAAAATAATCCAGCTCAATCAACTCAGGGTCATGTTTGTAGTAATAAACCGACGGTGTTTGAAGTTTGAACAATCTGAATATATCCGGATGCAATAAGGTTCATCATATGTGGTAAAATCTTATATTCACTTTACTTCGATGGATCTAGTTTTGCTCGAAAGACAGAAAATAGAGGTATTAGGAGTAATGATCACAGTCGCTTTCAAGTTCTATCTCTAACTTTTCTCCCCGTCATATATGATGTTCAAAACTGAAACAAAAATAATGAAGAGTTTGCCTACAGACCGCCACGCTTCCAGTAATACAGCACTTCATAAGGAGTAAACTGTTGTGTTATAACAGTAGTGTGTTAAGTGTTTGAAACAAGTTAGAATAATTTGTTGCCTGTATTATGTTATTGCTTTCAAACCAGGTAACAACTGGTATACTTTGTAACAAGTAACATAAATAACACAAATAACCTCGGATGATGCACAAGCACGTATCGCTTGGTAAGTCTCAAAGCCAGTGACGTAGTACCTGGGTTAGCCGATTGAATACGACCATACGATCCTTGAGCACGACTGTTAGACCCTTGGGTAATCATGGCCTGGCCCCTGACCTGACCCATTAGAGTTAAGTCAAAGATCAACCTATCATATCAGTAAGTTGTGCCCTCAACGCAAGTGTTTGATAATGCCTATAAAAGCAAATAGATTTCATCAAACCTTATATTTACAGGACTTTACATATTTAAGGTTTCCGACACAAGTCAGAAACTTTGTGAATAAATTGTTCTAAATCAAAGTAAATACCATCTACATCAAACAAAGGTATTTGCTAGTTCGTTGACTGTAGTTAGATGTAAACTAACACAGGAGACTTGAAACTTGGCGTAACCTATAATGATTTAGTTTGGTCTATCATTAAGAGGTAAAAATTTACTGACAATCGAGTAGTTTACTTAAAGATTTACCTGGAATCATTAAGACTGGATCAAATTAGTCTTTGGACAATCTAAATCTTTAATCACAACAGTCAAAACCTTGATAACTACGATACGGGTCTTGAACATGATAACGTAACCTCTGGCCTTACTCATGAGGGTCAAGTTAAAAAGTGAGGTCATCACATTGAGAAAATGATGAAGACGAATGCACTAAGAAAACTGCAAAAGAAATGAAGCAAAAATATTGAAAGGTGAATAATGATGATTAAAAAAGGGTTATATTAATACTTGCATCCTTTCCATGGTTCAGCCAGTTGGCCAAATATGTTATTTACAACCAAGTTAGGATAGAGAACGTATCTTCGTCTCGGTCCAAGTTGCTCAAATGTCTCGTGGTATACATAAGTCAGATGATTTGCTGGGAAATTGGACACACATCACTAAGTTAGGCGAGCTTCAATAACTAATTTGGACAATCTTCCCCAAACTCACCCGGATGAGCCACACTAACTAACTTGGACGAGTTTAACTAACAAGCTTGGATGAGCTTCAGTGACTAACTTGAACGAGCTTAACGCACAAGCTTAGAGAAACTAATTTGGACTATGAAAGTACACACCATTACTGATGACACTGTGTGTGTGTGTGTGTGTGTGTGTGTGTGTGTGTGTGTGTGTGTATGAATGTCCCTTGTATGAGCCGCTCAGCCACATCGTTCGTAACTGTACTTCGCAAATGTTTGCCAAATGATTTACAGACTACCAGGCTGGTAAGTAAGTCCCGTAAATTCTGTCTTCAGGTAATATACCTTTCATTATCACTGACCTGCGTGCTATATACGGAAAATGACACCATCAAGGAGACGATGATGGCAAATGAAGAGATTATACAGGCTAGAATATTGCTTGACGGTGGAAATGGTTAAAGATATGGAGCCCCTCGAGTGTAAAACTCCCTCCCGTACACAGCAAATACGTAACTACTATGTATCACTACCAGCATAACAGAGTTAATATTAACAACCTCTTACATATCATATTCCAGCATAATGAAATAAGTGTATACATCAACTGTGTTAACGGCAGTGGATGCAGCGGAAACAGCTGCTTTTAAAGACAAAAGTTCTGGACGATACATAAAAAATGAAGCACCAGAAGATACAGTAGTTGTAATAGGAAAAGTAGCCACAGTAACAGCAGCAGCAGCAGCGGCAGCGGTACGCGGTAAGCTACCGTAGGAACACTGGTAGCAACAACAGTAACAGTAACACCAGTAGCAGAACCAGTAACACCAGCAACAGCTGTAGTGACATACAGAACCAGGTCTGTGACACCATTATAATCACCAAGCTGTAAACTGAGACATGTTCATCAGTTACTCCTCACACAGCATTTCTGTTAGTGATGGCAGCAACAGCAGCAGTGGTAACAGCAGCAACAGGCTTAAGAACAGGAAAAGTAGCAACAACACTAATAGCAATGGTAGCAGCAACTCTATAACAGGTGGAGGACTCAACAGTAGCAGGAGAAAGCTAGCAGAGCGGCTGGCGAGCCACCATCACGTGATACACACTCCTGATAAAGAATAGGTAATTACTTACCGCTGATTCTCCTCTTTGTTTTCGTAAGGGGTCGGGAAGACGGAGAATATAAATCATATATTCACTAGATGATAAATCAAATGCAGTTTACACACACACACACACACACACACACACACACACACACACACAGAGTCCCTAAGGCCTATGCCGACATTGCTGATTTAGTACACCCTCAGCAGTCTGGAAACAAGAAGTCTTCCTCCACCGCTTACTGCTTTGTCAACCTCCTACACTTCATCTATCGCAACCTGGAGAAGGGCAAGACCTCGTTGGCACTCACCTTCATAGACTTCACTAAGGCTTTCGACTCCGTCAGTGATGACATCATCATAGAGAAAGCTATCGACCTTGGAGCATGAGGTGTCTCGTCTCTTGGCTGATGGACTTCCTGATCGGGCGACATCAAACCTTCCGTTGTCGGGGTGTGTGTGTGTGTGTGTGTGTGTGTGTGTGTGTGTGTGTGTGTGTGTGTGTGTGTGTGTCACCTCCACTTTACTACCCCCAACTTGTGGTGTCCTACAGGATACCAAGATGGGTGGGCCGTTTTGCTTCCTTATCCTTATCAATGATGCCATGTGGGATACAAACCACCCCTGGGAGTATGTAGACGACACCACCTTTGGCATCACAATCATCAACTTTCCTGACTTAAATGCGCTTCAGGAGTGGGCTACTATCAACAAAGTCACCATCAGCCTGGGTTCAGACGACATCCTGCCCCCTTACGTCACACTAGGACATAACGTCCTCTGGTTAGTCAGTCTTCAAGCTTCTTATCACTGTAAATGACGATTTAAACCGGAAGAGTCATGTCAGCATTATCATCAAATCATCCTCATACCGTCTCTACCTTCTTCGCCGACTGAGATTACTCAGCGTTCCACCATTTGAGCTCAGGCTTGTCTATGCCATCTTTCTTCTACCTAAGCTAACCTTCGCCTCCCCAGCCTGGTCCTCCTCCCTTACATTTATGCAGAGGGACCAACTGGAGAGTGCAAAAAACAGCAAGCACAGTCATCTTTTTACTAAGAACCTGCCCACCTTATCCGACCAACACCGGCAGCTCACACGGCAGTTTGGCAGCAACCTGTTGACGCAAACCCGACACAGTGACCTCCACCCCGACGCTCCACCCCCATGGACTGCAGTCGTCACCACAGTCCAGCTGTACTGATCACAGTTCGTTCAGACGGATATAAGAATACTCCTATACTTACCATTGTCAACGTTATAAACAATTCATGAACCAATGCATACCTAAGCAAGCAAAGAGCTTAGTTTTCCTTAGTTATGTGGAATGTCAACTACCATATTACTGTGATACAATCAAAAAGTAACTATTTACCGTCTAATTTTCAACTAATCACCACTAAACGCGTTATGTGTACACCATTGTATTTACTCTGTAAAGCTTCCTGTACATCTGCCACTTTGTAGAAGCATCCACCGCTACCTTGACCTTAACTTCTTTTATGATTAGTCTTACTCGTTAGTATCATGGCCTTCCTAATTTGTAATATCTCAACTGTAGATTTTCAGCTGAATAGCTGCCTAAGTGTGATATATCGATATTCTTCTTATTTGTCTACTTATTATATCATCAGTATTATCATTATCATTATTATTACCATAATATTATTATTGTTATCATCGTTGTTATCATTTCTTCATAACAATAACAATAAAAGATAACAATAATAATAATAATAATAATAATATTAATAATAATAATAATAATAATAATTATTATTATTATTATCATTATTATTATTATCATTATTATTATCATTATTATTATTATTAGTATTAGTAGTACACATACTTAAGCACATCTCTAGCTTCTTTCCAGAGTTTCACATAAAGAGAATAATTTAGGAGACCAACTGTGTACAAGCAAATATCAGGACCACAGTCAGAGTCATGAATAATGAAGTATTCAGCAAGTTGTTCATATCCTACATAAAGCCACAACTATAATATACCTCTCAACTTGTTCACATGCTACATAAAGCCACAGTTACATTATACCTCTCAAGTTTGGTTGCCGCACATAAAGAAGCACGAACAACTAACAGAAAAGGAAAACAAAGATTGTGCCAGAATCAAGATGGTTGAGTTACAGGGAAAAGCTAGAGGCCATGAATTTACCCACCGTGGGAGAGGAGAGTGAGGGTAACTTACTACAATGACTTTCACAGTGAAAACTTCGTCGAGAGATGATGGGACAGAACAAACAGACAACATGATCAAATTAAACAACAAGCTTTTAAAAAAAAATTCGAAATTCATTTTATAAATGAAATGGCTGATGAAATGAGCAGAATGAATGAAGACACGGTAAACGTAGACATTATACACTAATAAAAGTTATTACATAGCAGAGACTCTTTAAGGCATGGGGCTCCATGAGTGTAAAGCTCCCTCGCCATATATATATATATATATATATATATATATATATATATATATATATATATATATATATATATATATATATATATATATATACCTCGCAAACGCGGGAGACAGCGACAAAGTATAATAATAAAAAAAAAAAAAATATATATATATATATATATATATATATATATATATATATATATATATATATATATATATATATTTCTCTTTTATACTATTCGCCATTTCCCGCGTCAGAACAGAGGACTGAGCCTTTGAGGGAACATCCTCACTTGGCCCCCTTTTGTTCCTTCTTTTCGAGAATTAAAAACGAGAAGGGAGGATTTCCAGCCCCTCGCTCTCCTCCCCTTTTAGTCGCCTTCTACGACACGCAGAGAATGCGTGGGAAGTATTCTTTTTCCCCTATCCCCAGGGATATATACATATATATATATATATATATATATATATATATATATATATATATATATATATATATATATTTTTTTTTTTTTTTTCTTTTTCATACTATTTGCCATTTCCCGCATTAGCGAGGTAGCGTTAAGAACAGAGAACTGGGCCTTAGAGGGAATATCCTCACCTGACCCCCTTCTCTGTTGCTTCTTTTGGAAAACTAAAAAAAAAAAACAAGAAAGGGGAGGATTTCCAGCCACCCGCTCCCTCCCCTTTTAGTCGCCTTCTACGACACGCAGGGAATACGTGGGAAGTATTCTTTCTCCCCCATCCCCAGGGATATATATATATATATATATATATATATATATAAGGGAGGACGAACAACCGTGTGGACTACATGCCAACTGCAATTTTCGTAAAACAAGAGTAAGACTTGCACGACAATACATTCTTTAGCACCTTAAAAAACAGTGATACGGTAACAAGCTTCCAATCTTTTGGCGTTTTCCCTTTTTGTAGGGACAACATCTGGCTTTCTTTCTTGCGTCTGATAAACTTGGTCGTACTTATGTGTGTGTGTGTGTGTGTGTGTGTGTGTGTGTGTGTGTGTGTGTGTGTGTGTGTGGTAAACCTAATATCAGACTCTGGTGAATGTGGGAAAGTTAATTTCCTACTCAGTTACCTCTCAGTATTTACAGATTTGGATGCCCTTCTGGTTACTTTTTAGCACCGTCAGCCAATGATGGTTGATGTCATCTTAACTTTGTACGAGGATACCCTTTGTGTATGTATGTGCGTGGCCTTGATGTATTCTCAGATCAAAAGTCAAGGTTATAAAGCAGACTTACGAATGAATGAGACCAATGGTGTGGCGCTAGTTTACACAATGATCACCCTACTGCTTTTGAACACTTCTCTCAAACTGTGAGTTTGACCGGTCCTTACGTACATGGGGAATGCCCAAAAACATTTTAGTCAACATGTTTGGTTCTCTTTAAGGGCATTACTTAAGCTGATAATTGTGTAGCACCTTTCAAAGCCAACTCACTCGTCATAGGTTGTACAACATTAGTTAAATAACCAGTATTCAAAAGCAGTAATGACCCGCTACAGAAAACTGGAAATGAATAGCGATAGTTAAATATAAAATCAATATCAGAGTCGCTTTTGTTATCATTATTATTATATTTATTATCATCATTATCATTATTACTATTATTATCATTATTATTATTATCATTATCATCATTATTATTACTATTATCATTATCATTATCATTATAATTAATACTATCATCAATGCCGGTGTAGGTGCCACATCAACAGCACGCCACAAGCAGCAGAGGAACAACAAGGCAACCATTCAGCAGAATAGAGCATGACCTACAGTGTAACTAGAGGCATGGACAGTGATGGACAACATAAAATGGTATTGACTGGTTAACTTCCTCTGAGATCAGGGTTATGATCATGAAAAGGGGGTAGATATAGAGGGCTGGGTCATTGGATTAGTACAGAGGGTTGAACTCTTTATCTCTCTCCTCATTCTTCAGGTACCACACCACTATATAATAACACTAGAACGAAGGTTATAGACAGCTAAGACTTTCACTGTGATGGTCGCCAGTGATAACACCTGAGGAAAAGCATTCAACTGCTTTCCTGCGGCAGAATTCTGTGTACGTTAAAATTTCAATCTTTGATAATGATATTCGCAGTTGTGAATTGCATAGGATTTTTCACCGTCTGAAAGATGAGCGAAGGGTTATATTTCCAATACACCAACCAAGGAGACCGCACTTTCGCACTTTAAAGATCGTACTTATCTCTCGAAAAAGATCAGCTGTAGTCAAGTTTGAGAGCATCCTTAGCCACCAACAAGCGTACTATACAACCTGGTCAGCTCTGTCAACCATGATCAAGGGTAAGGAAATGCGTGACTCCCAGCAACGTTCGTCTGTAACCAAACCTGGTAATACATATGACTCTCAACATTGTCTTTCCAACAAGATTTAACGTAAAGGCTGTATGCATGGCTCCTCTGTGTACTGCGTTTCTAAGATAGACCTTATTCAATGCAGTACAAGTATACTTATATATGCTTCGCTTATAACCAATATTGACAGTATACCTCCCTTTACGAGAGTTTTATCTTGAACCAATATCAAGAGACGAATACAAGAACATTGGTTTGATTTCCATGACACGTGTAGAATATATATATATATATATATATATATATATATATATATATATATATATATATATATATATATATATATATATATATATCATGCAGCTCTAAATCATTATTGATCTAGTATCCTAAAAGACCTAAGCTTCTAGCAAAACCAGAATCCATGATGGTTTCCAAAGCAACGTAGCCAACCCGCAATACTATTAACGTAAAGGTCCAAGGTCAAAATACGGTCACTGTTGAATTAGCTACATACGTACCTAACAGGCCACAGCCGACGTCGTTTTTAACTCATACAATGAGTCAGCCAGCTTCAGTGGATGTTCTAGTTCAGGGCATTACTGTTAAGGTATCAGGTCAAACGTCAGATTATGTAAAAGGTCAACCAGGATGACGAGGTCAGAATTACCAGATCAGAGGTCAGCGTGAATCACTCAGAACACAGGGAGGTAAGGGTCAGCTCAGCTCAAAGGAAGCATTAGGATCAAAGTTCATTCTAAGTCATCGATACCATTCCCACAACTTGTTTTCTAAGAAATGCAACTCATTACTTATCATTAGGATGACCGACAACTCAGCCTTGATAGAAGACTCACCTCTTAGCTCTTAATCACTCAGCCGTGTTAAGACTCATCATTCAGCCGTGCTAAGATACACCTTGTTGTTTTAAGCTTACCACTCAGAGGTGTTAAGACTGACCACTAGGTCGTGCTTAGACTCATCACTTAGCTATGTTAAGCTCACCATGTTACTACTGAGCACTTAGTCGTGTTGACTGATCGTTCGGCCGTGTTTAGACTCATCACTGCGCCATGTTACGAACTCTGCAAGTGTCTGTGACTGGTTCTCGTGTCCGGCAGTTACAACACCTTGACAAACCTACTCTATACATAATGCATATACATAATAATATGTTGGCAGACCAGAGGGTGGAAGGTCGTGTTGGCTGACAAAATGATGGAAGCTGCAGACCCTTCTTGCCAAAGAGTTAGCATAGCACTGAAGCAAACATAGCAAGGCGAGACTTTATTTGAATTCTTGATTTCTGTGTTGGGAGTATCAAGTCCACAGGAGCTTAAGTAGGGTGTGTTTAATCCTTCTATCTATCCCACAAAAGCTTATGCTGGGGGAGTTGAATCCTTCTACCCATCAGAAAAGATCTTATGCTGGGAGTATTGAGTCCTGCTACCCATTTCACAGGAACTTATGCGAGGGGAGGTAACTCTCTACCCATCCCACAGCAGGAGGTCCTACTCGTTGTAATGAACCACAACTGATGAATCTATTAAGCGGTAATTGCACTTCTAAATACATATTAATGCATTTATTAAGCAAACAGAAACAGTTCCAAGAATCCTGATCGGAAAAGCCTGATAAGAAAACAAAAATGAATTAATCATTGGACTTGTCATTCTGTAATGCAAATGAGTTCATGTTTTGAAGTCGTTCCAGCTGAACAGCGCTCAGGAGGAATATATAACCAGCATGAGCGCGTGGGTCCAGGTGTGCTCAGGTCATGAGGGGCTAGGAGGGGGCGGGGCAGGGGGAGGGGTGTGTGTAGGTCTTGGACACTGAACCTGTGGCACCTGCAGCAACTCCTGTGGGCGGTGCGAGAGCCACTCCTCCCGGCACGCCCCTGCAACCGCCCCCGGCCAGCCTCTGCAACTCTCTAAATCACAGCCTCCATTTTAAAGCTTGTTCGTTTTAAAGTTAACCCGTTCAGTGGGTGCCTCCGGAAGGGGGTGCCAATGGCTCCACCCACTGGCGCCGGGAACCAATCCAGAACGAGATTTAAACCGGTAAAAAACGCGGGTGGGCCCGAGATGCAGGAGAACCTCTAGCTGATTGGCTGGCTGTCGTGTCCACTGCGCACGCGCCGCCACCCGATGACTGAAGAACGCGCGCGGCCACTTGCGTGAAATTGAATTTTTGTAGCGTGAGTGGATGCGAGTGAGGAGTCAGTTGTTGTGTGCAGTGAGTGGCGGCGGAGGTGCGTGCGAGGTGGCTGCACTGGACTTAGCAGTAGCGCCCGTGTGGAGGAGGAGAGCCCCATCCGGCCATCGATCCAGCCACTAGTGTGGTACCCGCCACCACCGCTAGATGGTGCACCCTCCGCCGCAGCCAACTTTCCCAGCCGTCAGTAGCCGGAGAGACTTTATCGCCGTGGGCTGTACGCCCTCTCCTGCCCGCCCGCGCCCACACATGTTCCTCTTAACGTGAGTACTACGCCCCTACCGCTCGCTGACATGGCTTTTGTGTCGCTGTAAGAGGTTGCCGAGCCGTGTGTCATGCCGGTCAAAGATGAGACGTGCTTAAATTTACCGTTTTTGCCGAACTTGCCGTAGCGGTGGGACCCATAGATAGGTCTATGGCGCCAAAAAGTGCGGCCTGCTTTTCCCTTCTCCCTTATCAATAATTTTTGTGTTTCCACCTTCTGTGCATGGTTGTGCCCTCTGTTAGTGTGTGCTGAAAGAAAAGGAAAATCGTGTCTGTGAGTTATGAGAAAGTGATAGGTGTTAAGAGAAAACAAGAGGGTAGGGTAGTGTTGTGCAGGGCTGTTCTTGGCGTAAATCTCCAGGTCCTCAATAGATATGCTCTGTGGCCGCTTTAAACCTTGTAAATCAGTGAAAAAATTACAGTAGTGTTTAAATCCCCTATATTTACAGGGCTGCTTCTCTGATGATGGCAGAGGCCGCATCGTTACCTATCTCCTATAGCTGTAATCATCATACGTTTGGAAGCGAGGAGCTGCCAGCCAGAACTCTCTTTCTCTCACTACTCTCTCTCTCTCTCTCTCTCTCTCTCTCTCTCTCTCTCTCTCTCTCTCTCTCTCTCTCTGTACTTCAATATGGCCAAAATCTCGTTTCAACAACCTTCATCTGGTATATCTCATCCTAATACTACCGCAAGGTCCCTTCTATAGCCACCATTCGACCAGTGGTGTGTATGTGTGAGTCGCGAACCCCTGGCGTGATGATGAGCAAGGGTCACGCCTTATATAACCAGTAGCGGCAAATTATACAGTAACAGAATATCGATGTTAATCACTCGTCCTTCGTGGGTTCTTCGACAATGGCGAGGGGAGAGGCCATACACCTGTCCGACACACCTGTGTCACCTACCTGTTGGCACACCCATCTCGGTCCTCAAGGATTCATCAGTATCACACCGATCGTCCATCACTATATTCACATCTCACACTCTTTAATTACACGAAAAAAATGATAATTATCGAAGAGTTACACAGACGCTGAATTCTGAGATATCCTTCCTTGAATTATATTTTATTCAATTGTATCTCTCTCTCTCTCTCTCTCTCTCTCTCTCTCTCTCTCTCTCTCTCTCTCTCTCTCTCTCTCTCCAATCTCTTTTTCTCTCTCTCTCCTTTATAACCTTGGTCATGCAAACATCGCACAGCTCTTTTATTCATAAGAAGTGCTAACTTTATATATGTACATATATAATGACACCTTGCTAATAAAGGTGATTTAAAGAGATAAAGACATGCAAATACAGAGATCAATAAATACCATTAATCATATGATAGGATACAGTACGTGTCCATGTGGGTCGTGATAAGGATTGCTTGATGTCGGCTGTCGGCTGGTAGCAACCCTAGGTCGTATATGTAGTGCCAGTGGCACCCAAGGGCTGTAGATATAGTGTCATTGGCACCTCTGGCATGAAGTGTCAGTAGTTCTTTAGGCCGTGCATATAGTGCTATTGGTACCTTAAGTAATACGTGTAGTGCCAGTAGTGCACTGGGTCGTGCTTGTAGTACCTGTGGTCTGGGTCGTACATGTAGAGTTAGTGGTGCCTTGGGTCATACATATGGTGTGATAAGCACCATAGGTCGTATATGGAGTGACAATGATGCACTGGGTCGTACATAACTACTAACGGTGCTCTGTGCCGCACGTTGAAGCAGACAGCCTCAAATTATACTATGAAAGCCCATGGGGATGCTGGGTCGCTGAGAAAGTGCTCTTGGTGGTTTTAGGTGGTAGAAGATAGTAGGCAGGGAGTGCCCGGGTCTTGAGGGAAGTGTTTTGTAGCGTCCCCGGGCCTTAGGGGTAGAACCCGAGGTGACCCCGGGCCTTAGTACCCGAAGGGACCCCGACCTGTCATACCGCCCCATACCCTTACCTGTCATGCCGCCCACTGCTCTTCCATGTCATGTCGCCTGACGCTCTCACTTACCATGCCGCCCCAAACTTTCACCTTGCATGCCGCCCCACAATCTCATCTGTCATGCCGCCCCACGCACTTACCTGTGATGCCGCCCCACGCTCTCACCTCTCATGCCGCCCTACTCTGCCATGCTCCATCTTCCAGCTACCATCAACCATTTCCATTTAATATAAATCATCCCTACCTACCATAACCCATCCCTCACTTACCATAACAATTCATCCTCCCCAAACCTGCCATAGCATATTCCCAACTACCACAGCCGATCCCCAAGCAACCATAACCCACATATGAGAACTCATAAAACTAAATAAGTTAACCACATAAGGTTTCTCACGGAAAAGGCAAACCGAAACAAGTCTCCAGAGATGATGCGTGCCACATATCTCATGGTTACCATGCGGCACGGCGGGAGACTACCATAAACCATATGATGTACCTACCATAAGCCTTTCCCACACAGCTACCTTAAAACATGCCCCTTAGTTACCATTAACCACTCACCATAATCTTCAGAAGCCACACCTCACAGCTATCACAATTAACGCCTTACAGCTACCAAAATCCACGCCTCAGCCACAATAATCCACGCCCCCACAGCTACCATAATCCACGCCCCACAACTATCAAAATCCACGCCCCACAGCCACAATAATCCACGCCCCACAGCCACAATAATCCACGCCCCACAGCCACAATAATCCACTACCCACAGCTACCATAAGCCATGCCCTATAGCTACTACAGACAACATTCCTAAGGTACAATAACCAAGCGTGATAGTATCTAGCACCTCCTTCTCGCCACCCCCACATGAAACCACAGACCACAGTAAACAGCAGTAAAACCAGCGTCCACACACACGTTACATGCCACACCTCACAGTGCAAACTATCCTGATCCCTCCCTTCACCTACCTATCGACATGCCACGAAACAGCGGCGGCACCAGCATAGCCCTGGAGCACGCCACTCAATCACCAATCCACAGTACGTCCTCCGCCTGCATACATACATTCGCAATATTACGGGAAAATAAACGAGAAATAGCAGCGCTGCGCCGTTTGCTTACTAGACTCATCATAATGATACAATCTGTTTTGTTTTTACTGTCTTGTAGAGTGACTACATTCACCGCGGTCCGAACCACATAGCTGACTCCCTCTTCCGTGATTACAGTCTGTCGTACACTTTCGCTAGCTGACACTAAGCTGTTTTCTTATTCTCCTATTCACTTGAAAATAACAAATTTTTGTTTTTGTCCCTTCCCATTCACTTAGGAGCCGCTGTATTAAGCTGAGCAAAATACTCTACCAAAACATAATAAAACCTGTTGCTTTTATAGAAGCCCGCAGTGTGGCAATTAACGTCAAATTACCAGAAACTTCAGAAGGCGTCATTTTCGTACACCAATCAAAGAAATTAGATTTTTTTTACATTTTCAAACACTCTCAAGGCACTCTTTTATATAGCAGTCTCGGCATGGCAAGAACGAAAGTATAATCCATTTGAGGCCTGGTAGTTGTAAAGCCAGCCAGAGTAGTAAAAGTTTACTGTAAAGCGTAATGGAACGAGCGTTGAGATCCTCAGGTGTTTACAATCCCAATTCCTGAGAGTAGGAATTTGGAATCTTTCTTAAAGTATGGTTTTAGTTACTCTTCATAATGACGGATGACGCTGAAGGACTTTTGTGAAGTCGCATCGTAAAAGGAATTAATCTCAGCTCTAACCCGTTTGTTTGTTTACCACCTCATTTTCTACATTGGTAATGATTACACACACACACATATATATATATATATATATATATATATATATATATATATATATATATATATATATATATATATATATTTTTTTTTTTTTCTTTTTATTATACTTTGTCGCTGTCTCCCGCGTTTGCGAGGTAGCGCAAGGAAACAGACGAAAGAAATGGCCCAACCCCCCCCATACACATGTATATACATACGTCCACACACGCAAATATACATACCTACACAGCTTTCCATGGTTTACCCCAGTCGCTTCACATGCCTTGATTCAATCCACTGACAGCACGTCAACCCCGCTATACCACATCGCTCCAATTCACTCTATTCCTTGCCCTCCTTTCACCCTCCTGCATGTTCAGGCCCCGATCACACAAAATCTTTTTCACTCCATCTTTCCACCTCCAATTAGGTCTCCCTCTTCTCCTCGTTCCCTCCACCTCCGACACATATATCCTCTTGGTCAATCTTTCCTCACTCATTCTCTCCATGTGCCCAAACCACTTCAAAACACCCTCTTCTGCTCTCTCAACCACGCTCTTTTTATTTCCACACATCTCTCTTACCCTTACGTTACTCACTCGATCAAACCACCTCACACCACACATTGTCCTCAAACATCTCATTTCCAGCACATCCATCCTCCTGCGCACAACTCTATCCATAGCCCACGCCTCGCAACCATACAACATTGTTGGAACCACTATTCCTTCAAACATACCCATTTTTGCTTTCCGAGATAACAGACAGAGACATACAAAATCTTCAAAGAAAACCAGTCACACAAACGCATCTATATACCTCCAGTAAGCTTCAAGAGTCACCTGCCCTCGAAATCACACCCGTGGCAGAATAAACCACGTTCACTGTAGGATTAACAACGGGCTTTTTGTTGCCATAAACAGCAACTGTGTACCATAAACCATATTCAATGAATAACAAATGGTCTACGTTTTTGGGAAAACCGTAAACAGTGCATGATAAACACATCCTGCTATGCATTAAACCATACCCACACTGATAAATGAAATTCATTATATGATAAAAGACGTCCACTTTTCGATAAATACATGTCACTATACAAAAAACCAAATTATCAGTTTGATGGAAATAAACCAAGCCGAGTCTCAGATAGATAGGAGCAACTACACAATGAACCACGCCCATTATATGATAACACTGCCCACTGTTGTGGAATAAACGAGGCTCAATGCCAATTCTGACATAAACGAGGTTCACTGCCTACTGCAGAAATAATGAAACTTGTCAAATACTGTAGAATGAACGAGATACTGCAAGAATAAACGGAGTCTACAGTATGCTAAGCGTCGTTTATTGTGTGAAGATAAAACTTGTGATAAGAAAACGCAGTGATAAGGCGATAGTCATACTGCAATGTTGTTACATCACAGTGATAATGCTGTGTCCGTAACTAAATGAACATTACCCTTGACGGTAACGTTACCACGGTAACGCTGCGTTACAAACATCTGTACATGATGGTGATAACAAGGTGATAGTAACAGGTAACAGACACTACCCGTACGTAAAAATGCGGCGATGATCAGCGCGATTGGAACAGTGATATGAAAACATTTGTGGCGAACGAGCGAGACCCAAAGGACTCCCTAACAAGCCCCATCGCAGCTGGAAGGCAAGCGTTGGCACGTGGTGCACATCATAAAGATGGAGGCAAACTCACAAACGTCAAAACTCTGGAAAAAGAAAAAACAAAAGTAAAATATTTTGGTTCGGAAAAAAATAAGTAAATTATACGTCATTATAGGAAAAAATAACTGATATACAATGATGCGTAAAAATTAGTAAAAAAAAAACCGCTGGGTAAGAGGAACGGCGGTAAGAAAAAAAAGCGTCTGTATTTTTTACAATCAGGGGATGAAATAATGTTTTTATTTCTGCAAAGTGAACTCCAACTCAATCAGGCCATTTATGAGTTTGGTGAAAATGTATGATATCGTCCACTAGCCGGCCACAGGACCGCCCTCCCCAACCCATGTGTGTCTCGGCTACGGTTAAAAAAGCCATACGTCTAGACTGCACAAGTAAGACCGTATATCAAGTAGTTACATGTAAAAACTACATCTCAAAAAGGTATAAATCAAAGGCTATAATCAAGTAACTGACATCACGTCCAGAAGGTAAAAGAGCACACGTCAGGAGCGTTCAAAGAAAGGCCACACGCCGGGAAGGTACAAGTCAAACGCCACGCGTCAAGAGGACGCAACACGACGTACGCAACAGGTCCGCCAGCAGTCTCTCCACGACACATTTTGCAACACTCTCAAGAAATGTCTTGGAAGCGAATTTTCACGCAGACCAGTCACAAAGCTGTTTTATTTTGGTCGTTGCCTCCAGATGGATGGTGACTTAAAAACGACGGATTCCCTGAGAAATACGGGAACAGCGAGCTGTAAAACATTGTCACCTCCCAGGGAAGCGCACTCCACCTGTAAATGTCGCGTCGTCGATGATAATGTTTTACGTGAAGGACTCAACATCAAATTACAAGAAATTAACGTTGAATTTTACGGAATCGACCATGAACTGCAAGAATTCCACAACGAAATTCAAGGAAAAGACGTCGAAATTTCAGTAGACGTCGGACTGTAAAGACGCTTTAGCACTAACATTAAATATTCTGTATTCTAACCAAAGCAGCACTGATGATATGCACTCAAAAAATCCATCTTAAGATGCAACTAGCCCGTTACTCAACTCTCAAGAGCCGCTTATAATACTGACAAATTGACAAAGATAATTTCCGCACAAAGATAAAATAATGATTTTTATTCACTATAAACATAATGGCAAACACAATACACTAAAATTCCGCATCACCTGTACAGGAGGTGTCTGATAAAAGGTCCAGCTGTTGCTGATACCGCAGTACATTGTACCATAGATTTGCGCAAGGTAAACAAAAGTCTCACAACCATACAACGTGTACCAAAGTTTATCATTAATATGTTTGAAAAACATCTAGTGTCAGCACTTCACACTGTAAACTACTAACAGGTTTACATCAAAACAAAGGTTAACTAAAGTTCTTATTTCATTAATTAGCAAGTTTGTGGATAAGACCTTTCGTTCTTTGTACGTGACACCAGTTCACTGCTTTGCAGGTCATGACAGACCTCTGTATGTTACAGTTCAACTCAGCGGTCAACCTATCCCGATCAGATTAATCTATATGCTAATTTCTGTCAGTATAAGTAAAGCCACACTTCATATATATATATATATATATATATATATATATATATATATTTGCCGGTCTTCGTAAATTAGTGTTTCTCAGCCCGCAGTATTTGAAAATGATCGTGCCACTTGCTAAGGCCCGCATATTTGCGTCTATCAGTTTTCTGTTGTATGCGGGTCACCATTGTTTATACATTACACTAGACTTGTGTTCAACAATATCTATCGTTTTTACGGCAGTACATCAACAAAGTCATTGTCTAGATTTTCCTTTATTTTAGCCCTTACCTACCAAGCACCTTTACTATTTCTTATTCACTTTTTCTATTTCCAATCAATATTTTTCTGACCTTCAGCCTTGGACAAATCATATCCCCGTCAGCGCTTGGCCAGGTCACATCCCGTCAACGTTCGGGCAAGTCAGTTCCCCGTCTAGCTTTGTCCGTGTTTTCCCTGTCAAGCCAAGGCCGCACTCATCTGGCTACTATCCCACAGGCGCATTTTTTTGGCTGCCATCCTAAGGGCGCTTGTTTCTGGTTACCATCCCAGTTAGAATTTTTCCTCAGTCGGTGTTTTCTTTAACACTTCTTCGCCAGCATCTTAACTGTTTTTCTTCTTCCCACTCCAGGCCCATCTCTCCTCGCCAGTCTTAAGCCTTCAGTACCACGTTGCTATCCTTAAGCATGATGATGTGACCCTTGAGTATGATGGTACTACCCTCGAGTATGATGGTTTGGCCTTTGACCTGACACTTATGGGTTCAAACAAAAGCTTTGCCATCATACCCAAAGGTTGTGTCATTGTGTACAAGAGTCGTATCTTCGTGCTTAAGAATCGTATCGTCGTGCTCCGTGATCGTGCAGTCGCGCTCAAGGTTCATATCGTCGCGCTCAGGGAGTCCAACACTCCTTGGTGGTCTGCAGCAACTAGTTATCCCCTCCCCTCCGCTCCTCTCCCACTTTTCGCACGGACTCTCTCTCTCTCTCTCTCTCTCTCTCTCTCTCTCTCTCTCTCTCTCTCTCTCTCTCTCTCTCTCTCTCTCTGTCTCTCTCTGTCTCTCTCTCTCTCTCTCTCTCTCTCTCTCTCTCTCTCCGTCGGCCCTTTTATCATAATTAAGAACTATTACCACAACCATACGCTCCCCTCCACGTTTGAGCCCCGTCGCCGCCCACTTCTTTCACCGAGTTACCCCCATCTCACCCTCTTCCCTTTCATCTGAGACCCGACCCTTTTCATATGGGGCAGCCGCCACCCTTTTCTCCCCATGAACTATTAGCCTGATGTGGAGCATCGTTTGAACTGGTGCTGTGGATGGCTGATGACAGGTCGTCTTTGCTTAATGATCTGACTGACGTCCCTGACTTGTTCGTGACAGTCTTCACAGTCGCGAGTGGAAAAGTTTTATTTTTGAAGTCATTTGGTTCAGGGCGTCGCATTAAACGTTATAAATCTGCTCACAGCGCCTGAGCAGAACATCGTCTATCTAACAATTTTTTTTTATTTGATTCTGGGTGTCGCTATAAATTAATATTTTCTTGACTCAGAGCGTAGTATTAAACCATTGTCCTCTGTTTAAACTATCTGGATCGAACCGTTGCATCAAACAAGTGTCTCCTGTTTCGATGTCTTTTCCATTCACTGTTGAATAACGGGGTTGACCCGACGTTAAACCTGACCGAGTTAAATTCTTTTTTTTTTTACTTTAACCTGTTGAATAGAGATGAGAGGCAATCTTCGCTTTGCCTTAAATTATAGGACGCTCTAGATCGTCGATGAAGATAATGCATATTTGCAGCTAATTTGTTAACCCCAGGCATAAATAAGCTTCGATCTAGCAAATTTTAAACCCTAACCATTACTGATCGCAAGACTGCTCGGCCACGCACTTATCTTCATCGTCTTGAATAAACTACAGTCAAGCTAGATTCTTTCTTTTCTTTTTTTGTTGTTTACTTATATTACTACTGATCTGTTGTCACTTTAATATCCCTAGTTATACCGGTAACTTGGAAGTTAGTTTTATGTAAAGAAGTCATTCGAACCCGCTTTTGGACGATGCATGAGTCATTATATTTACGACTTCGGATTCGTTATCTAGAGGTTAAGACGCTGGTCTTCGAAGGTCAAGAATCCAGGATTTCTACCTGACGTTGTGCACAGTACCCACCAGGCCTTCCCATGGCGTACTTAGTTCTGATCTGTCACTCTGCTTCACTTTTCTGGAAGAACAGCATCTCTTTCGGTTGCAAACGACTTAATCCAATGTTGTTCGTTGAAGGTGTATAAGTGTATAGCCATTTGCTTACCATCGGTATTTTTGAGCTTTGACTTTTCTGAAGCTTGCCCACATATATTCTATCCTGGCCAGCGGGGAAATTAACACTAAAATTATTTCCAAGACACTGTGACTGAAACTCAAATGAGACGTCTCGGCTAGATCGGTGGTGGGAGAAAATGGAGAACATATAGAACATCAACATGTGTGAATTCTTCTGATCACTGTCGACCATTTGTCTTACCCCACAAGCATGGGGTGTGGGCCCTTACCCTTTATATAAGTGGTACACAGAAGAGTTTTTAACACTGAATTGAAAAAAAATAAAGACGGATGAATAAAACAATGTAATTCATGAACTAGGCTTTTAACTGTTCACCAGTTAATTACCTGTGCACAAATTGTTCATGAAAAAAATATATTCGCTTAACCAAGGTTTAATTCACTTTATGCTTCTTAAGGGGTACTGAAACGTTAGATGAACAAATGGAAGATATGTAAACGTGTCTTACCGAAACATGCAGTTCTCGGAGCCAGGGTTCGAACGCAGGTGGATTAGCGTCAGAGCTGAGCGGCCTAGCTGGCAGGAGGTTACGCCAACACTTGGGCCACAACACAAGCCCTTCCTTCATAACCCACTGCCAGGGAAGGATAGGGTTGGCGATGACCACCGTCGTGCAACCCTGCTCCTCTTTTCAGACTCTTCCTTGGATCTTACCCCCACTTTTCTTTACCTTCCCTCCCCCATCTTCTTTACTTTTCTATCATAATTTCCTTAATGTCTAACATATTTCATCCTCATATTGTTTCTTTTGCGCTCTTTTCTAAGCCAACTCTTTCTCTAAACTGTACGTAAACCCTTCTTGTCTTAACGCTTTATCTCCCTATTTTCTCCTTACATTTGAGTGTACATTCAACACTGCCTCAATATTTAGCACCTCATCCTTGTGCTCCTTCATTCCGCGTCTAAGTCTACCATAACCTTTTACATCACACATATTCCCTAGTCTCCCTCACCTTCTGTTCTGTATTCTCCCATTTAATCGTTCTTCCTCCCTCACATCCCCCTTCCTTCTTACTTTTCTCCTCACCCCTCTCCAATTCCCACTCCTCATCTGCCACCCATGGTAACCCACAGTTTTTTGCCCCTCCAGACGTCAAGCCTTAGCCCGTCCGCTCGAGTGACGAAGGAGTTCAATCCTCTTTTCTGAGCTAAACGCTTTACAATGGGTTTCGTGGGTGATATAGCACCGCTGTATTGAAATTGTATTTCACCTCCATTTAAAGAGCCAGAACAAAAATTGTGCGCTGTCCTGGGATTGGCTTTTTTTTTTAAGAACGAACTCTCATTTCCTTTCCGCCGTAAAAAAAATTCTTATAGTAAATATCATATATATAAGTACATTATAGTAAATATCATATATATAATAGTAAATATCATATATATAATAATAAATATCATAAATATAAGTATATTATAGTAAATATCATATATATAAGTACATTTCGGATAATTTTTATTTTTATTTTTGTCAATAAGTAAGACCTGTTATTATCCTCGTTCTCAGATAGTTTTTGTTAAAAAGAATGAAGTAAAGCAATTTATGGTCTTAGTTTCTTCTTTACGTTCAGATTATTAGTCTAAGAATGTGACGTGTTTGGGTAAAGACTTACGTCGGCTGTCGTGGTTTTTCCGACGGAATTAAGGACGTGATTGACTCAGTTTTACATCACTCCTGGACAATATCGGCGCGCCAAGGCTGCTATTGAGAAAAAGAACGGCAATCAAACTTAATATAAGCCATTATTCACCGGGTCCAGCACGCCAAGTGGTTCAGGGCAAAAAAATGGAGGGTGTGTGAAGGGGGTTTGTGGTGTCGAACATGGGGAGAAGCAGGTGATGACAGGAACAAGAAGTGTGTGGACTCGGGGGAAGGAAAGATAGGAAAAGAAGAGGTGATGATTTAACGATAGAAAGAACAGAGAGTTATGACAGGAGTGAGGAAAGATGTAGGAGAAGGGTAGGTCGCCTATATACCTTATGTATTTTATCCTAGGCCAGCGGCAGAGCGACTGAGGCTTTGTGCCCGGCTCTTGCCTTGTCACCGGCGGGCTAAGGTCCTGACATCACCGTCCTGGGACGGGCAGGAAGGTCTTGGGAACAGTCGTGATAGGCACGCTGTCCACCACTCCTGCCTTACCAGGACTGTGCGACTTTATGAAGAGATCATAACGTATGGAGAGTGGTATTTCATGTTATGTAATTATGTAGATTCAGAAATAAACGGGACAATACTGTAGCAACTTAACCATTGCTCTTGTGAGTCAGTGATGAGGAGTTGGTAGAGAGATTGGACGTGTTCTGTAAAACATAGTTGCTGAAGTTAGGGTGTATGGTGTCATGAGTCGCAAATACAGTTCACAAATATCAGATAATCGACAGTAGTTAATCACGCGTAGCCGGCTGGACTTTACAGTGTGTGATGAGTTGAAAAGAGAAGGGCTGATTAATGCCAAAAAGGAACTAGTCACTAAGAGACTGAGCCATCCTGAAAAGTCTGACTAAATCTTTGCATAGTAGTCCTCTGTTCATTCGTACCACTTGACAGAACATATGCAAACATCTTTTTAAATACGCGTCTTATTCGCCATATTCATAGATTTTCACTGTACACACACTCATCAATTAAGTGAGAACAGGCCCTCGGCAAGCATGAGTGTTCGCAAGTGTGTCTGTGACCGCATGACAAGTGTAGGTGTTCACTTGATTTGTTCACTATACATACTACTCCACCTACCATAGAGTGGGTGAACACATACTACCGTCAGTGGAGGACGATGATTCTCTCGTAAGTGCCTCGTGTAACTAGCGCTACATTGTGATAATTTTTGCTATGCTTCGGTAATCTGCGCTATGCTGTGTAGCCTACACTCTGCGGCGCTAATCTACGTTATGTTGCATTAAACTAAGCAATGTTACGGTGATTGACCCTATACTGCATTACGCTCTACTCCATTAGCCTTAGTTATGTGCGGTAATCATCGCTAACCTGAGACAGCCTATGCTTTACTTTGGTAATCCACGCTTTACTGCGGTAGGCCATGCGACGGTAACTTACGCTATTCTGCGTTAGTTACTCTTTGCTGTGGTAATCTAAACTATGTTGCGGTAATCTGTGCTGTACTGTGGTAATCTATGGTATGCTGTGATTATAGACGTCATGCTCTGATAATCTACGTCATATAATAGGGATCTCAGGCTCTCGTTTCGGTGTTCCATGCCGTGCTGTGGTCATCCCTTGCAATGCTGTGATTCTGGTGAGCTAAGTTATAGATATTTAAAGGTAAGACGGTTGTACGGTGCTATGATGTGAATATCCTCATGTATAGTGTAGAGTGCCGTTCTATAAAACTATGCTGCCAGTTGTGGTTGTTTATATGGGTAGATATTTTCTGGTAAATATATCGTGTTATATGCCGTAAATATCTTCCATTAAGCTCTCTCCCTATGGCCGAGGTGTGAATATCTTCCGATATGCTGCGATCAACAAACGCCATGCAGTGAACACCCCTGGTATGCTGCGGTTATGTAAAGCTTTGGTACGAGCGTTCTACGGTATGCTGCCCTTGTGTTGTGCTATCCAAGAGTCATCCCCCGTTATGCTGTAACCGTATTAAGATAACAGATCAGGAGCACAGGATCTAATACGGGATTGATGCGACCCACATACATTGTGGAAAGCATACAGGCAGACAATAAAAATTACCTAAACTGACTTTACTGAAGCTATCATTTCTAGAAACTAGTAAGTTATAAAATCTAACAGTTATAAAAACTACAACCGCGAGACCTTACACCTATTGAAACTTAAACCCATCTGAAGAATCTAACGACCACAAGAGCCAGAATTGTTAAAGCTAACACTCAGTAAAATAACTTTCGTGGAAGCTAGAGCTGGATGAAGCCGAGATCGGGAGACTGTACAGCAGCTGGTGATCACGGCGAGGGTGAAGACATGTCAGTAAGCCACGAGGTTCAACCCTGGAACAGCGAGATGCAAGACTAATGATGCAGTAGGTATAGCTTCCCATACAGCCCACTCTGGATCAAGCAAAGATATGATGTTATGGACTGATCACCCGTGATAGTGGTTCTGAACCGCTCATAATCCATATTTCGTGCCAGATTATTGTAATCAAACGTTATAACTTACTGATACTCTATGAAAAGTGCTCCTCCCACCCAAACATGTAGGACCTGGCCCTATTTAAAAGGTAAGCCTTTCTCTTCTTCCAAAACTCTTAGACTATTTTTCCTCGTCTCTCCTTATTCCTCTATCTGTCTAACTCTACCTATTTCGATTAAGGCCTGACCTCAGTGAGGACTATCCGCCGTCACTGGAGCCTTTGACACACACACACACACACACACACACACACACACACACACACAGTCAGACCAGATGTAAGTCACAGACTGTCAGGAGCAATTATCTCCCCCCATACAGCGTTAAAAATTAAGCAGACAACACGCACTTTCGTATTATTTAAACGTTAGCTGGTGAAGCAACTGATGGACCTCAGGGCCGCTGTGGAACCCTTCATGGCCTTTAAGACGGTGGCGGCACTTGGACTTGAACATAGCTTGACTGTAAAGGACGATCCATGAGCATGACCCACAGCACGACTGTACGAACTGCGAACACAACATTACGACCCTTAGGATATGATGGACTGGCCTTGGATTTGACCCTTAAAGAGTCAGGTCAAAGACAGAATCAACGTATCCAAGAATCCTAATGTCGTGCTCAAGGGACGTACCATCGTGCTTAAGGTTCGTGCCGTCGTGCTCATGGATCGAACCTTCGTGCTCCGGGGGTTGATCTTGTTTCACTATCAGGTCATGTTCCGCGAAGCACATTGATATAATTGATATAATCATCACAGACATCTTGTATTTTATTTACTATTCAGTATTTTCTTACGAATACATCTCTTACCATCACACTGTGCCTTTCGAGAACAAACCCACCTCTTTAATTTAGACTTTTGCCAATATTTCTCATAGCTAAGCAAATGAACTTACTTTTCCTGCTTCGAACAGTTCATATCTTGTATAAAACTTTTTATGAAAATAATTTTACAGACTCTTTGTGTGTGGTGATAACATCTCTGCACACTACATTACAAGTTCTTCGAACTTGCCTCTCTCGGTCTGTCGAAGACTTATTATATCACTGATTTTCACCGTCATGCCATTTTTGTCAATAACATAATCTGATCTCGTCTTTATCTTCTAAGATTCTAACGTGATCCCAGTAAACTAATCAGACATATTCACTCAGTAGGAAGCAAACACAATACTAAACATAGTATTCAAGTACATTGTTGAAACAGTGCAACTTACTCAAGTCCCTTATTTTCACGTCTTTTTTCTGTGGAAGGTTTCGGTCAGGGAGTTTAGAATCCTCAATGAAGCCAAACCATGAATGAAATATAAAAAGGGCTAAAGAGATAGAGAGCCCAAGAGAGAAGAGGAAAGATAATCAATGAGCTCTAAAGCAAGTTGAAAACTCTCCTTTTGAAAAGCAAACTACACCTGCAGGCAAAGACATGAGAGGGTAAAGGGTTCCAGTACCAATATTTTGTAAAGACTGGGTAATCTCTCAGACCCAAACATACTGGTTCCCTTGTATGAATCATCCGCCCATTATTAGCTCCGAATGTCCGTTGTAGACGAGGCGGGTCTGACCCTGTAATTACTCTGGCACTCTTCAACCTTTGACATATCCAACACTACAAAATTATCTCGTTCACTCCACCATACGAGAAAGGTTTTCCCAGTCTGCTTCATGCATGAGCACAATCGGTTTTCCATATCTGATTTTACCAAAGACTTAAGTAGATAGAGATCTTAAAACTACCAAAATGCTGTAATGACTACTTCACATCATTTGGCAAAAGAGAAAAAGTGGACTTTCAGCAGGTGTGTCGTGGTGACGGGCCTGAGGATATGTTTGTTAAATACCTTAAGTTATCCATATATCTGTAGCTAAATTTTGAGGCAATGCCTTCCCGTTCGTTTAAAACATAGTTAAGGCAGGGCTGGTTATTTGAGCTTTAGGCTTATCATTTGCCGGGGTCATTAGAACCATGAACTTCAAGTTATAACCACCAATCAAAAAACACCTCCTTCTAGTGTTCAAGGTCATTCTGAAACCACACAGTCGCTCACAGCATATACAGACCTTCTTTCTATTTTGTAGCTAATGGCTACTGACAACTGAATTGCCATCAGACATACGCTATTCCAGAACTTTTTCCTTATGTTTGATATTATTCATTTGATGACTGTGTTAAGGTCACGGCAGTGAGACAACCACCTGTGGTGCCGCCTCGTGGACACTGGGGGAGAGAACCACCTGTGGTGCCGTCCTGCGGAGCACTGGGGGAGATATCCACCTGTGTTGGCGCTACGCAGAGGACTAGGGGAGATAACCACCTGTGGTGATGTCCCACGGAGCACTGGTGACGCCCTATGGATCAAGTGGAGGGAGAACCACCGGCGGTACCGTCCCGCGGAGTCCCGGGGAGAGAACCACCGGTGGTACCGTCCTGCAGAGCTCCCGGGGAGAGAACCACCGGTGGTACCGTCCCGCAGAGCTCCCGGGGAGAGAACCACCGGTGGTACCGTCCTGCAGAGCTCCCGGGGAGAGAACCACCGGTGGTACCGTCCCGCAGAGCTCCCGGGGAGAGAACCACCGGTGGTACCGTCCTGCAGAGCTCCCGGGGAGAGAACCACCGGTGGTACCGTCCCGCAGAGCTCCCGGGGAGAGAACCACCGGTGGTACCGTCCTGCAGAGCTCCCGGGGAGAGAACCACCGGTGGTACCGTCCCGCGGAGCTCCCGGGGAGAAAACCACCGGTGGTACCGTCCTGCAGAGCTCCCGGGAAGAGAACCACCGGTGGTGCGGTCCCGCGGAGCTCCCGAGGAGAGAACCACCGGTGGTGCAGTCCCGCGGAGCTCCCGAGGAGAGAACCACCGGTGGTGCAGTCCCGCGGAGCTCCCGGGGAGAGAACCACCGGTGGTGCAGTCCCGCGGAGCTCCCGGGGAGAGAACCACCGGTGGTGCAGTCCCGCGGAGCAGTGGGGAAGAGGACCACTGGTGGTGTTGCCACCCCGTGATTGTTTATATTGCATGGTGGTGTGACTGGCTACAGATATCCACGTAGTGACAGACCGGCACATTACAAGAACAATAAACCTCGACCAAGATTACACATCTCACGAAATACTTCTTCAACAACAAAACAACTGCTGTTAATCTTAACAATAATACTATTACCTCTACGATCGGTGTTCTTGGTGTTGTTTTTGCTACGATTAATACTGTTGTTATCGTCGAGAACGATAACTGCTGACATCTAACTAGCTACGCTAGCACAGCGGACTGCTATCGTGACTATGATGAAATCTATGAAACCCGTTTTTGCCATTTTTTAGGTTACAGTGCAACCACCACCAACTGCATCACACTATTTCAACATTTTCTTACAACCGGCGACATTTGAAGTAGTTTCACCACTGAACTGTACAGATACACACTAGTTGCACCATCATTTGCAACATGTATCAAAACTCACAAATTTCATTCGGCAAACATCTTATCACATTAGCAATTTACTGGCTCAAGCACATTATCCCTCCATCTACTTTTCTTTAATTCTAGCTTTTATATAGTAGTGATGACACCATTTTGTCATATTCTTAAAGCTAACGCGCCACTGTCACGCCAATTTCCTTAGTATCTATCACATATATAATCAGTTTGTTGATCTGTCAAGAGAAGATCAGTTCAGTGTCTCCTGACAGTTCTTGGCGCACTGCCCTTCATCATATGCAGTCAAACTGTCAACAGCAGTAATATCTATCGTGTGCTGCATCTCTTCTTGTGTCGTAAATTCTTTTCCCATGAACAGTTGCCCCGTCTATACAAAGAACTGATTAGCCCATAATTGGAGGACTGCTCTCACATAAGGGGAGGTTCTAGCTCTGCATACTTGACACAGATGAGTACAGAGCAATCCGACTTTTCAACAGTCTGTTCTCCAAACCTGACCCATTTGTTTTCCGCCGAGCCGCACTATTGTTTCCCCCGTTATGTAGATATTACTTCGGCATGTGTTCCCGAGAACTGGCTGCTTGTGTGCTCCCGTCGATGGCTAGATCATGTAATACTCTACATGCCACTGCATCCTGTATTTACTGTATGGCCGTTGACAAATCAAGGGTGCACGACTGTGACGACTGTTTTTTTCCTTACATCGCTAAACTATGGAACTTTTCACTCTCTCATGTCTTTCCTCACTGTTAAAATCGGACCGCTTTTTAAACGATACCAGAGTATCGTATTTCACAACATTCACAACACCTGTTGCTAAAAGTACAAGATAGAGAGAATGCTATGTATCCTTGAGGTGGAGGTGTTTATTTGTTATGGAAGTAGGAATTACCTGCAAGGTGATACAACCAACTCCAAGATTAAGGTGAAGTGTTGGGAAGTACCAACCATCACTGGTTCTGCCGTCGCCTCGCTCTGTCCACCGGAAGAACTTGATGGGGAGGTGTGAGGGAGTGGGGGCCTGGGAGAGGGATGTACCGCGTGCTGGGAAGTTGGGGAAGGGGTAGCAGACCAAGGGAGGGTTGGTACCTTGTGACTAGTGAGGAAGTAGGAAGGGACGGGGGAAATGTCCCTTGCCATGCATGAGCTGTCCACGTGACGCTGTTGTTTGGAAACGAGATACTTTTCTTAGTTTCTCAGCTTCCCCTGCTCGATCAGAATCTTTTGTAATATGAAATGATGCATACGGCTTAACTCTGCAACGTATGCCTTTTTATGTGTGTGTGTGTGTGTGTGTGTGTGTGTGTGTGTGTGTGTGTGTGTGTGTGTGTACCTCATGATAAGGACCTCTTTTGTACCGTCTAGGGTTGGATGTTTTACGCACTGGGGGAGCCCTCTCTTAGAGTTTCTCCATCATATAACTTTTTAGTTTAGTGTGCTATCAGCATTCATATTTCATTTATCTTATTTTATTCATTTACTGCTTTCATGCTGTAAAATAACTTCTTTACATCTTATTTTAACATGTTTTCTTGCTATGGTCCATAGCTGATTTAGAAACTTGAAAGTTGTGATCAAATCGCCCCTTGCTCTTCTCTTATTCATGGTGTACAAATTTATGGCTAATTCGTTCACTGTAACTCAGCTCTCTTAATTCTGTGAACATCTTTGTTGTCCTCCGCTTGACTTTTATCATTTTAGTCATCTTTAAGCACGGTGCCCACACTTAAGAAGCATATTCTAGTTTTGACCTATTATACCACATGAAAAGTATGCTCAACATTTTCTTATCTATATGTTCAAAAGCATTTGGAATATTTGGAGGCAGAAGTTTGTATTTTTTACAGTTATCCTGAGATGAAAACCTTGCGGCAAGCTGGATACCGTGTAATGTAGAGTCCCAAGTCCCTTTTACACACAGCTGCGGCTTATGTCCTAATGAATAACATTCGTATGTAGCTTTCTTTCATTGTGTTTCATCATTATTACTTTGCATATTGTGCTGTAGATTATTGGGGTAGTAAAGCGTCTTATGGTGCAGAAGCGTGTGATGGTGCAGATCTAGATTCCTGTACACCTCTCTCAATCAGACTACGTTGTCTACCACACTTGCTCTCTTATACTTAGTCCATGAGAAATAGGGTCTAACTCTGAAAAAATAATGATGTCAAAACTTTTAACTGAATTTCATCAACCTTATATAAGGCCAGCTTTGAATATTGTCTTGGTCCCCATGTAAGTTGATACAATCCTTTTTCTTCTTTATCTCCTTATCGTAACATTGACATAATCAGTAAACATATTCATGTATGATTTTAGTTCTTCTGGCAAGATTTTGATGTGGACCACGAGGAGCAATGGTCTTAGGACCGAGGCCAGCGGCCTCGGTCCTAAGACGGCTCCTCTGACATAAGTCCTTGTCCCCTGACATTAATTTTCCGCCCATTGAAGGAGTCTGCCTCTTGTTCCTGCCTGAAGATCTAGCTTGCTATTTTAACTTCCCATGTATTACAACGCCATATGCTTTCTGGAGGTCCATAAATGCATAATGCATCCATCCTATTTTGATGAAAACAGAGGCCACTATCTCCTTTGCAATACTTTTCAATTTACTTTTTGGCCATCTTTTCTAAGGTTTTACAGACCCAACTCACCATGGAAACTGGTCAATAACTGAGGCTAATATCAGTCTCCTCTCTTAAAGACAGAGAGAACATTTGGCCCTTTTGTATTCCCTTGGCATTATACCCTCCTCCAGGGACATATTAAACCTTACTTTAAGCAGTTGTCAATAATCTGTACACTTCCTCCACACATACGGAGAAGCTTGATCTGGACTGTGAGCTTCATGTGGGTCAAGACCTTTTACATTTCATCAGTCTTCCTTCCTTTGTCTTTTCTGTTTTAATGTTTTTCAAATCTTTTTCCCATTTACTAGCAGTCCATTTGCCTTTTGTATTCATTGTTTTCAAACTGAAATTCGTTTTACATCACAATCTTGACTTCTTTGAGATGGTGGCAGGACCATCCCGCTTTCTTATCTCATATGAAGTTTCTCATATCTTGATTTCTGACCACATTCCTTACTTCTCTATCATTATCAAATTTCTGTCACCTTTCATTACGAACTAAATGATTCTTGTAAGCAAGTTCTTTGGCTTCCATAGGAAGCACCTGTTTACGTACCTCCATTCTGGAGGCAATCACTTCTGGTCGTCTCTTTATATCTTGATATATATATCATTATATTTCATTTTTACCTTAGATATTGCTTTTGGCGTCGTCAGCGCCTTTTAGTCTTTCAGTCAGTATTTCTTCCCTCTTCGCCCTTTCCTTTTTAGGCAGGAATGTAGTCTTGTTTCACTAGCATTTTCTAATCTTGGTGCAACCCAAATTGTTGTCAAAGTCGAGCTGGGTTGATTAATCAACCTCCAAGTCGATTTTTTTTCAATGATCACTCTCACCACTTTTCATGCACCTGATGTCGCAAGTTCGATACTACCTTCTTGCCTGTACCTGATGCTGTTAGTGTTAGCCTTCAGCTACGTTCTTACTTGCACCTGATGCTTTAAGTTGCAATCTGTGATTACTAGGGTCCAGTAGTCTATATGGGCTTTGCAGCTGGATGACCATAACGTCCATAAGGTCGACATTACATCACCAGAGATTGGTAAATACAACCTAGCTTTCGGTCGCTGTGTGACAACGTATGTCGTAACGCAAACAAATGAGGATCTCCACACCTGTAGTTTTTGACGTGTGGGTTGTCATAATGTTTTCCCAACACCTGCAGCAGGGGTAAGAAAACCCTATGCACTACGGCCGTAGGGGTGATGATGGCTCTCTCCGTCAAAGATGTATGGCAGGACCGCTATGCGAGTCTTCAAAATCTATGGAGTTCGCGTGAATATAATAATTACGAGTTCCGGGAGCCAGTGTGAAAGTGGATCGTTGTTCCTGGGAGTTTTGTGAAGAGGGGGGTATTGTAGGGATTTGTGAAATGAGGCATTGTGCGATTTTGTGAAGCGTGGTGTTGTGTGGTTTTATGTAGCGTGATTTTGTATGGTTTTGTGGAGCGTGGATCTGTGTGATTTCTTCATATGTAATTCGTATTTTTTGTAAATTCACATTTTATTCAAATCAGTGTGACGTAAGTATAAGATTAAGCTCTATCTCGTGTATTATTTTGAATGTGTTTTTTTTATTCTGTATTTAGTGGATACTATTGTTCTAGTGTTTCCAAATATTGATAAATATCTGAATCATTAACGAATATCAAATGTTATGTCGCTTTCTCAGACTAGATGTTTTACCATGTGGTCGTATCAAAACTGAAGTATTAAGAACTAACAGTTGCTGGCTCGTACTAGTCCCTACTTCTCCCCGTAAGTCATACACCGCGTGATTTTCTGAGAACATGTTATATACACAGGTGAATTTTATTTCATAGAGACATTTAAGCAACTATAGAACTGGAATCAATACAACCAATAGATTTAAGATTGCTAGGAAATACAGTTATTTGTTTTAACAGTCTAGCCAGCCTTTTCTTTAGATAACTTTACGTAGTTACTGAGAAAGCAATTCATGTCAAATCAGTATTTCCCATTCTTTTGCAAGTCTGTAAACTTAAGGGAAGATGGTCTTATTTAAAGAAGATATCGAAATATGTAACCAATGATTATATTTTGCAGACAACTGATGTCAGTGACAGAATAGCTATTGCACCAATGGTTTAATATACCCAATACTGAGCCCCTAACAGCACAGACCCTGCACATCAACACAGACCCCTCACATCAACACAGACCCTCCTACCCTACCCAAGCTGGCCCAGTCCCACCCAACTCCTTCCCACCTTTGCCCATCACCCATTCCCACCGTTTACATGGTAACCGCTGCAGCTAACACAAACGTTTGGAATAAATTTTGATCTCTCTCTCTCTCTCTCTCTCTCTCTCTCTCTCTCTCTCTCTCTCTCTCTCTCTCTCTCTCTCTCTCTCACGTTCGTATCACATATCAACTGTCCAGTGACCCTAACACGAAACAAATGCCGACTCGCGACACCTGCTCGGCTGTGACGTGCGGACAATACAGTTGTTTATCCATTTTTCAAAAGAACACAGCCGTAAAGTATTCATGTGGTGTGAAGCTTGGAACACTTGTGTCGCTTAGAACACCTGCTCTTGATTGTCCAACACCAGAGTTGACTGGAAGCCACGGCCTGAGTTGTTCTCTTACCTAATCTGGAGTACTGCTAGTGTGTTCTATTATCTCTTTCCTAACTTAGAACAATGCTGGTTTCTTACCTACTACTGTGAAAATTACACTTGTTTTCCCTAAGCAAGAGGTGTCTCCGAGGCAAATTAATTGAATATGTTACGATACTTAAGGTATTAAACAACATAAATATTGATAAGTTCTTTGCGGTAACTCCAGCGCTACCAACGAAAGAAATGGACTAAGACTTAGAGGTCACCGAGTTATCCTGGACTGTACGAAATATTCCTTTCCCAGCGATATTACTGTTACATGTTATAAGCTCCCAGAAAATATATATATTTATTTTTTTCAGAACAACACACTTGATATCTTCAAAATTATGCTTAATCATCACTTGTCACATTTCGGTATATAATGATTAATTTAATCAGTCATCATAACGTAGTGGTATACTATTCTACCTTCTCAACCACCGATCTCTCCCTAGCCATGCTGCGGTAACATACCAACAGTGATTAACCCGTGTCACCTGCTGTGAGAGAGTAAGGATAATTGTATCATTCTTCAACATCAAGAATAATATAGACATGGTAAGTCGAAAGACTGGAGCTCAGGTTTATCCTTACAGTTGTCTTTATAACAAAAAGTGATGGGATGCATGTTGTTGGTGATGGAATGCATGACATATGTTCATTCTACCTTATGACTTTCCAATAAAAATCTACTTCAGATATACTAATCTTGCAAGGTATCTTCTTCTATCTGTTTTCCTTCCTTGTGTTGCCGAATGGAATGAAGGATGGGAAGAGAGCCTTTGCTTTGCTATTCTTTTCTTATACTGCTTTCACCTTGGATGTGTGAGGTCTGTGCATGTACGCAACTCTACGTAACGATTCTTGCCTAGTTTGGCACACTTTTGGTTTGGTCTATCATTTTTTGCTTAACTTGGAACACTGCTGGTGTAGTTTATAAATACTTGCCGAGCTTGGTCAATCATACACTTTTCTTGCAACACGTAACGTCAATGTCTCGACTTCAAAGGAACACTCTACCAGTCTGGAACACTTGACTGCTGCTAAACCCTATCTCACCTTGTAACACAACGTGAAAAAATAATCAGAAAACACCCCAGGCTTCCAACACGCCCAAACGAGGTTCACCCAAACAGTGTGAAACACAGGTCTGTTGCGCAACACACGCCACTGTCACCTGTCGCGCAGCACAAACCAGAAAGTGGAATACTCGACGAGTGTGGGCTGGTGGTGGCGACACGTCTGACACACCTGCGATAAGAAATCTTAATTTCGTCCATTAGGACACACCCACGGGTAAGGGTCATAGAGAATATCTACCTTTCATCCTCTGTACACGACGGCACGACCCTTAAATCACAACGGCACGACCATTTACGGGTAAGGGTACAGCCCACTGAACACGGCGTATAACCCAATGAGCAAAAAGGTACGACCTTTGGAGCACGACGGCAAGACCCTATGATCACAGCGGTACGAACTCTTAAGCTTAATGGTATGACTGTTTGAGCGTAAGAGTATGGTCCTTTTGAGAACGACGATATAACCCCTTCAGCACGATAATATGACTTTTTGAGCACAGTGGTACCTTGTGAGCACGGTACGTTCTTTTGAGTACAGCGGTACAAACTGATGAGTATGACGGCGCGACTCTTTGACCACGAAGGCACTGGCCTTTCAACACGACTTTACAACCCTGTGAACACATTAGTACGACTTCTTGAAGACGATGATACGATCCTTGGGCATGATGACCTGACCTTTAACATGACTTTATTGATATGTCAAAGGCCAGGCCATTATACACAAAGGTCGTACCATCAAGCCCAAGAGTCGTACTGTCCTGGTCAAAGGGTTAATGTCGTTTGTGCAGGATTCGTCGGGCATGGGAATGGAAACCTGTTATAGTGGAATCATTGAAAAAAGAATGTCAATGAAAGAAGATTGAAAGAAGGATTATAATGAGAGAGAAATATGAGGCAATCACTCAAACAGTAATACATCTAACTACGCACCTCATAATTCGTAAAAAGACTTATGTAAAGACACTGACTTCATATATACAAGAAACAGACACGTATGGTTACATTTCAACATTGGTACAGAGAAAATATACAGTTACTACATACAGAGTTAAGCAAGAATACGTTTATA